>NC_056687.1:31250000-31550000 GCF_018350215.1 Panthera leo
GCATGCTAATGGTCAACAAAAGAAAGCTGGAGTAGCCATACTTACACGAGACAATCTAGACTTTAAAATAAAGACTGTATCAAGAGATGCAGTAGGGCATTATATCATAATCAAGGGGTCTATAGACAAAGAAGACCTGACAATTATAAACATTTATGTGCCAAATGTGAAAGCATCCAATTATATAAATCAATTAATCACATAAAGAAACTCTTTGATAGTAATACCATAATAATTAGGACTTCAACACCCCACTCACAATAATGGATAGATCATCTAATCACAAAATCAACAAGGAAACAATGGCTTTGAATGATACATTGGACCAGATGGACTTAACAGATACATTCAGAACATTTCATCCTAAAGCAGCCAGAATATACATTCTTCTCCAGTGAACATGGAACGTTCTCCAGAATAGACCATATACTGGGACACAAATCAGCCCTAAGTACAAAAAGATCGAGATCATACTGTGCATATTTTCAGACCACAATGCTATGAAACTCAAAATCAGCCACAAGAAAAAATTTGGAAAGGTAACAAATACTTGGAGACTGAAGAACATCCTACTAAAGAATGAATGGGCTAACCAAGCAGTTAAAGAAGAAATTAAAAAGTTTATGGAAGTCAATGAAAATAACACCACAACCCAAAACCTCTGGGACGCAGCAAAGGTGGTCATAAGAGGAAAGTATATAGCAATCCAGGCCTTCCTAAAGAAGGAAGAAAGATCTCAAATATACAACCTAACCTTACACCTTAAGGAGCTGGAAAAAGAACAGCAAATAAAACCCCAAACCAGCAGAAGACAGGGAATAATAAAATTAGAGCAGAAATTAATGCTATAGAAACCAAAAAAAAAACAGTAGAACAGATTAATGAACCCAGAAGCTGATTCTTTGAAAGAATTAACAAAATTGATAAAACACTAGCCAGTTTGATCAAGAAGAAAAAGAAAGGACCCAAATAAGTAAAATCAAGAATGAAAGAGGAGAAATCACAACCAACACAACAGAAATAGAAACAATAAAGAGAATATTATAAGCAATTATATGCCAATAAAATGGACAATCTGGAAGAAGTGGACAAATTCCTAGAAACATATACCCTACCAAAAGTGAAACAGGAAGAAATAGAAAATTTGAACAAACCCATAACCAGTAAGGAAATGGAATTAGTAATCAAAAATCTGCCAAAACACAAGAGTCCAGGGCCAGATGGCTTTCCAGGGGAATTCTACCAAACATTGAAGGAAGAGTTAACACCTATTTTCTTGAAACTGTTCCAAAAAATAGAAATGGAAGGAAAACTTCCAAACTCCATGAAGCCAGAATTACCTTGACTCCAAAACCAGAGACCCCACCAAAAAGGAGAACTATAGACCAATTTCCCTGACGAACATGTATGCAAAAATCCTCAACAAGATATTAGCCAACCAGATCCAACAATACATTAAAAAAATTATTCACCACAACCAAGTGGGATTTATACTTGGGATGCAGGGCTGGTTCAATAGCCACAAAACAATTAACGTGATTCATCACATCAATAAAAGAAAGGACTAGAACCGTATGATCCTCTCAATTGATGCAGAGAAAGCATTTGACAAAATACAGCATCCTTTCTTGATAAAAACCTTAAGAAAGTAGGGATAGAAGGATCATACCTCGAGATCATAAAAGCCATATATGAGTGACCCAATGCTAATATCATCCTCAATGGGGAAAAACTGAGAGCTTTCCCCCTAAGGTCAGGAACAAGACAGGGATGTCCACTCTCGCCACTGTTATTCAACATAGTATTGGAAGACTTAGCCTCTACAGACAACACAAAGAAATAAAAGGCATCCAAATAGGCCAGGAGGAGGTCAAACTTTCACTCTTAGCAGATGATATGATACTCTATATGGAAAACCAAAAAGATTCCACCAAAAAGCTGCTAGAATTTATTCATAAATTCAGCAAAGTTGCAGGATATAAAATCAATGAACAGAAATCAGTTGCATTCCTATACACCAATAATGAAGCGACAGAAAGAGAAATTAAGGAATCAATCCCATTTACACTTGTACCAAAAACCATAAAATACCTAGGAATAAATCTAACCAAAGAGGTGAAAAATCTATACACTGAAAACTATAGAAAGCTTATGAAAGAAATTGAAGAAGACACAAAAAAATTGGAAAAAGATTCCATGCTCCTGGATAGGAAGAACAAATATTGTTAAAATGTCATTACTACCCAAAGCAATCTATATATTCAACGCAATCCCTATGAAAGTAACACCAGCATTCTTCACAGAGCTAGAACAAATAATCCTAAAATTTGTATGGAACCAGGAAAGACCCCAAATAGCCAAAGCAATCTTGAAAAAGAAAACCAAAGCAGGAGGCATCACAATTCCAGACTTCAAGCTATACTACAAAGCTGTAACCATCAAGACAGTATGGTACTAGCACAAGAACAGACACTCAGGTCAACGGAATAGAATAGAGAACCCAGAAATGGACCCACAAATGTATGGGTAACTAATCTTTGACAAAGCAGCAAAGAATATCCAATGGAATAAAGACAGTCTCTTCAGCAAGTGGTGCTGGGAAAACTGGACAGCAACATGCAGAAGAATGAACCTGGACCACTTTCTTACACCATACATAAAAATAAACTCAAAGTGGATGAAAGACCTCAATGTAAGACAGGAAGCCATCAAAATCCTCGAGGACAAAGCAGTCAAAAACTTCTTTGATCTTGCCTGCAGCAGTTTCTTACTCAATATATTTCTGGAGGCAAGGGAAATAAAAGCAAAAATGAACTACTGGGACCTCATCAAAATAAAAAGCTTCTGCACAGCAAAGGAAACAATCAGCAAAACTAAAAGGCAACCTACAGAATGGGAGAAGATATTTGCAAATGACATATCAGATAAAGGGTTAGAATCCAAAACCTACAAAGAGCTTATCCAGCTCAACACCCAAAAAACAAATAATCCAGTGAAGAAATGGGCAAAAGTCATGAATAGACACTTCTCCAAGGAAGACATCCAGGTGGCCAAACGACACATGAAAAAATGCTCAACATCACCCATCATCAGGGAAATACAAATCAAAACCACAATGAGATATCACCTTACACCTGTAAGAATGGCTAACATTAACAACTCAGGCAATAACAGATGTTGGTGAGGATGGGGAGAAAGAGGATCTCTTTGCATTGTTGGTGGCAATGCAACCTGGTGCAGCCACTCTGGAAAACCGTATGGAGGTTCCTCAAAAAGCTAAAAATAGAACTACCCTACAACGCAGCAATTGCACTACTAGGCATTTATCCAAGGGATACAGATGTGCTGTTTCGAAGGGACATGTGTACCCCCATGTTTATAGCAGCACTATCAACAATAGTCAAAGTATGGAAAGAGCCCAAATCTCCATCCATGGATCAATGGATAAAGAAGAAGTGGTGTGTGTGTGTGTGTATATATATATATATATATATATATATATATATATATATATATATATATATACATACACACAATGGAGTATTACTTGGCAATCAAAAAGAATGAAATCTTGCCATTTGCAACTACGTGGATGGAACTGGAGGGTATTATGCTAAGTGAAATCAGTCAGTCAGAGAAAGACAAAAATCATGTGACTTTACTCATATGAGGACTTTAAGAGGCAAAACAGATGAACATAAGGAAAGGGAGACAAAAATAATATAAAAACATGAGGGGGACAAAACAAAAGAGACTCATAAATATGGAGAACAAACTGAGGGTTGCTGGAGAGGTTGTGGGAGCGGGAATGGGCTAAATGGGTAAGGGGCATTAAGGAATCTATTCCTGAAATCATTGCTTCACTATATACTAATTAATTTGGATGTAACTTTTATAAAATAAAAAATAAAGTTAAATTATTAAAAAAATAGGAAAAAAATCACATAAGAAAAAATTGTAACTATATGTGGGGATAGACATATTAATTTCACTATATACACATATATCAAATCATTATGCTGTACATATAAACTAATGTCAATTATATCTCAAACAAAAAAGTCTACTATTCTTATAAAAACACTATTCAAGCATGACTTGTTTTAAGAGAAGCCATCCTGATGCTCTCTGCTTTTACTTCTCAGGGATAATCTGAGATAAAACTGACTCATACTTATGATATAAGCCAAGATCAGAGAGACAGAAAAATGAACTTGCCTTAGAATTCTAGAGTCTTCCCCCAAAGTAAAAAAAATTGTGTAATTCTCTCTATCCTTGAATATGAAAATGAAGTATATTGCCTAAAATAGGTTTCAAAAGCCCAAATTAGATACCCATATTCCTGAGGACCAACAGGCAAGATCAAGTACTATATCAAATGTCTATAGAAATGAAGGTGAAATGAAAAGTAGTTTGAGTTCCTAGATTAGCAAACTGCCATCCTCAACATGTACAATAACCTAAGTCTCACACCAGAAAATTGTCTGGAATTGTTTCAGTTTAGTCAGTGTTACATGAAATTAGAGTGCCCTGGAAACATTTTGAATATGTTGAATAGAATCTCAAAAACTGGAGCAAGTGATTTATTTACCTTTCAAAAATAATATGTATAATTGCCTCATTTATCCATTTCACTTTAGATATGCTGATACAGCCTTAAAAAACTTTTCTAACCATGAGAAAAATCTCAATTCTATTACTCCTGAATTTTTCATATAGGCTTCAGTTGCCTATGGCTAGAGGTTTGTAGCAGTTTTCTTAAGTAAAAATCCAAATTTAAAATTTAAGTTTTTATTGTTTCCACACCTTCCTTTAGGAAATAAATGTGATGTTCATTCCACTGAGAATTTAACAAGTATTCTAAGAGGCCACCTAAAACAAAAGCAAAAAACCAACATGTGGCTGTAATGGTTTTGAAGACATTATTGGATGTCAGGCCAAGAAAACATGTCATTATTTTGGAGTACCTATAATATTTTTCAGGAGCAGTCTTTACCAATTTGATAGGTAAAAACCTACCTAAAAGAATGGATGTAAGATTATATCAGTACTCATTAGACAATCATATTTATGAAACAGCCATTGATTGTGAGATTAGTGATGTATACTACTAAGATCAATTCAAAGAGTTAGTGGAAGACTCTTTTAAATGAACATTGGGATATCCTATCAAATCTCTAAAGTATTTCAGCATTTCAATCAGTGATTCTTATTTGAAAAGTTGTCACTACCTATTCTGTGTCAACTATTTTCTCTTGGGCTATTGCAGGTGTTTTTTTGTTGTTGTTGTTTTGTTTGTTTTATTTCACTTAAGCAATCAAGTGTAAGCTATAAATTAGCATTGAGCACATCATCCCTTTTAGCTGCATAGAGTTCAGCCACGTGTCCTATCATGTACAGTGGATAGACAGAAAATTTTTCCTCTGTCTTGCTCAGCCTGCTTCTGCAATATTATTTGCAAAAGGAAGCACACAATTCCTGAGTTACTGTAGTTTCTGTCTGATACATTTGGACAATTTTTAAAAATTATTTGTTTTCCTGGATAATATCATGCGTGTCCATTTAATTCTGCTCTGTTTATAAAAATAAATCTCCTTGCAAAAGGCCACAGAGAATTCAAGGGGTTATAATTCTCATAAAGATGGGACTCGCATGTCTTCTCTGATGAAAAGACTCACCCCACTTCATGTAGGTCTACTGGCTCAGACATTCTTCATTTCCCTTTGTCTTCTCTCCCATCTCCACCTGTTCCACTACAAAATGGAATGATATGCCTGATCTCAGGTCTAAGAGCACATCCAAATGGTTCGTACTTAAGGACTGACAGCTTTAAGCTGAGATACCTTTATTAATGGGTTGTTAAGAGTTGTTCTTTTACTTAAAAAAAAAAAAACTATAAATGCCAAATTTAGAGAATCTGTCTCTATGGTAAAGAGTCCTAAGTAGAAATGGATAGGCTTTGAGACTTATACTTTCCACTATAGAAATAATTTTACATAAGAAAAAGGGAGCCAAATTAAAGATCAGAAATTTCCTTAAGAGGAAAGAGCAGAGTACAAAGAGTTTGCAACAGATTGGAGAAGGAGCAGGAGGAGAACATCGAAGAGCAGGTGGAGTATGGTTAGGACATAGAAAGGACACACTAATTTCAGAGACAATTGAGGGGAGTGTTGTTACATTTTGAGTATATTTGAATCTCAGGTATTGTTGGAATCCTAGAAATAAGCACTTCCCCCAGAAGGGGAAGCTCATAGTTTATGTAAACTAGCAAAATAGCAAAAGGGTGGTAAACCTATCATTAAATAGTCTAACAGGCTAACAAACTGTATGCTGCAAGATTCTAAATAAAAAAAAGTTTCTAAATGTATTAGGTATTGTTTGTAGACTTCAATAAATCAAAGAAGCAAAGAAACCAACTGCCCTTTAGTAGTATTCAACTAGAACCAAAAGAGAAAAGCAGGGGGATTACTCTCAGACTAAAGAGAGTCAGATCAATAAGTGAATCACCATTCTCCTGAGTGGGGACAGAGAGGCGTGAAGAATTTTGATGCCTCTTTGGAAATAGACGCTAATGAACTCTGTGTGTCTGAGCTGGGGAATCCGGGATGACTTGTTGGTGTTTGGCTTAAACTGCTGTGTGGACGCTACTACCATTTGTGATATAGGGAAAGACAATAAAATCAAGAGCTCCATCGTGAACACTCCGAATTTGAAATGTCAGATATTTATTGGAGATGTCAAGTAACACGACATCTATTGCTCTAAAGAGAGGTAAGGATGACAGAGAATCTGGAGTAATCAACAAATAGACAAATTTTAAATGATCAGAATGAATGAGATCACAGAGGACAAGCTTAAAAAGAAGCGACGTTGTTCTTTCAGCATTTGAAGATAGGATACGAAATAAAGAGCCGTTGAAGAAGAGGTAGGCAAAAAAGAAAAAGGAGACCGTGGTGGCATAAAAACAAATAATATGGAGTCTTTTTTTTAATTTCCAGGAGGAAATGATCAATTGTATCAAACACTGCTGAGAGACTGATTATGATGAAGACAAGACATAAAGATTATTGCTGACCTAGAGGCTTCAGTGGAGTTTTAGGGAGGAAATCAAGACCCAAAGGATGTAAAAAATAAATTACAGGTTATAAAGTGGGGCAATAAGGGTAAAAATCTCATTTAGAGAGTTTGTGAAGGTTGCAAAATAAATGTATCAGCAATCAGATATTATGAGGTAAAAGAAATTTTTAAGATGGGGGATATTAAGGCATAGTTTAGGAATATAGTGTGAACATATGAAGGAATTACTCTGCTATCTTCAATTTTTTATGAAGATTCCACATAAGACAGGGTGAATTCAGCTGAAGCTGACTGAAAAAGAAATAAACACATTTTCCAAGTGAGGCCCGCCGAATTAACATTAGGAAAAGCTGGAAGTAGGACACTAAAGCACCTAAATGTGAATCCTTAAGGCTTGAGTGTACTGCTAGCCTCACACTGCAGTACTGAAGTCTTCTTCCAGATCTCCCTGTTTGGGTTCAAAGAATCGAATTTCTCTATAAAATTCAAAGATCACTAGGAACACAAGGCTAACGCTTCCTAAAATTTTCAAAGTCTATAATATGTTCTTTTACATTGTGAATCTGCAATGAAAAGACAAAACTAGAGTGTGTCCCAATGTATCTGGCCATGAAATAATTTTTGAAGAATATTTCAGTGGACTGACTAGTGATCATATGAAAACAACTTGCAATTATCTAGCTTTTACTTTTTTTCTCAAATTACTTGGAGTTTCGTCTCTGTATTTTATTTCTGGATTTGCTTCATTCTGGTTATACTTCACTCTTTTCTTCATCTTCTACCTGTTTCACCCAAATTCCATATTCAAACCTGTACTTTTTCACTGATTTCTTCCCTGACCCTCTCTGAAACTTCGGTAGAGTGAGAAATCACTCAGATTTACACATGAGGTGAGAATTTCATTGTCTTTCACCAGTCTTCTCATTTGTGTTCTGGGAAGCGTTGCCTCAAAATACTTAAACCAAATTTTGAAAATCTAAGTAAAAACAATATCTTTTCCTTGATAAATAATGGAAGAAATTATAACAGAAAATATTAAGCTTCTAAATCAATACTATTTCCAGTTTTCTTGAATCAGAGACTATATATCCTCTATTATAGAACCTAAAAATGCTTTATTTTCATAGCTTTCAGAAGCTTGGAATTCTATAAATACAATACATGCCAAACGCTAATTTCTTTTAACTGTGAGGTAGCATTTGGCTTTGTACAGCATAGTGACATGTTTCCATTTTAATGATGTTTGAATTTAGCATAGGGATTGGATTCTCTTTCAAATCCACTGCATTGAAATTCCACCTGCTTACCCACATCTCTTACTAAAAATTAAACTCAATGCTCAGGGTTAGGAAAAAACAGTCAAGAACTTCCTAAGCATACTTTTTGGGGCTTGTATTTATATCAAACACTTGTGGCAATGACACATGTTCTGCATTTCAAATCAGAAAGCCTAGCTAATAAACACTTTCATGCTTTTATGGCTCTGATCAAGACAGGAACCATTTGCTTTTCAAATGGCAATTAAAGTACAGAAGCAATTCAGGATTTTACTAAACAGCTCCCTATAGTTTATTAATGTTTACCCTATGTTTTTTGGTGAGGACGAGCTATTTTTCCTGCTTCAAGCTCTGGGGGAGATCATATCTCCCCCAAGGAGTGGAAATGAGCATCTGTTGAGGAATAGAACCAAAGGTGAAGCCCCTGGGAACAGGAATATGGTGACAAAGAAAATGGGAAACCAACTCTGGTTGCAGCAGAAAAGCTTTCATGCAGAAAGCTCAGCCCCATCATCGGCTTTCAGTTACCATGGAAGGTTTTGAGAGCTCACCGAATTGATTAGGAATTAGTACATTCAGTACCCACAGAAAAGGGAAAATGTGGTGGGCAAGGCAAAGAAAATAACAGAATTTGAGAGGGTGGAAGGTGATGTAGGAAACAGAGAGGGGAAAAGGGAATGAGAAAAGATGAGGAAGTGAGGAAGAAGACATTAACAAAAGAATGAGATTTCTTAGCCAATCTCACTGTGGGATAATTGGGGAAAATAGCTACCTGGTAATAATCTTAATGAACACTTTGGATTTTACATGGCTAATTTGACTCCACTGTATCCATATGGTTAATTGTCTATGTTAGATTGAGTATCAGTAGTAGGGTTATCAATGGTCCATCTAGGTATATGTTAAGATGATGATTTACTTATTTTAGGAATGGGAAACATTTTCAGTTGTTTTACAGAACTCTGAGCATACTATGAGAAATAAATATGCATTTTACAATTATATATAAACACATTTATACACACATACATATATGTATGTACATACATGCACATGAGGATCTCTTCCATATGTATGCAAGATTCTTTCCCCTTCCAAAAATAGTTAGTTACATTAAAAAAATATTGACAAGTATTCTGACACTTGGATTTCCATTCATGCAGTTGTTAAATGAAGTCTTTGAAGTTGATATTTGCTCTCTTCTTATCTAAAAGAGATTGTTTTTACAATGGCTATATCTGCGCTACTTCATTAATATCTAATTCGGTAAGAAAAAGGCTTACTTCAATTTCTATGAAACAATTTTGAATGTATTTTAGAAGTTTCAGAATTAGTTTCTGAATTTTAAAAATCATGCTTTATTGGAAAAATAAAGGATTAAACTCAAAAGATAAGACTGACTTTGATCTTCAAAGCCAAGCTATATGCTTGCTGTGTGAGGCTTGCAAGAAACTGTGAGCACCTTCTCAAATCTGCCTGGTATATAACTAGCCCTTAATAGCCTAGCAGCCTGGTGTTTACAACACAAACAAGGCTTTTGGATAAATTGATTAACTGAAATTAAAATGTGTGGCATGTTGTTGATGTTTCAGCAAGGCAAATAAACAGATATTAGAAAATATGGTAAAATCTAAAGACTAACTTTGGAAAAGAGAACATTGTTTTTAGTAGGTATGTTTATACTCATGTGATCTTCCTTCATGCATGTATCCCCATACACATACTGAGTATAATCATAATATTTCAGACCCATTTTGCTCTTCTAATATGAGATTCACCCAGCATTTCCCAATAAGTCCTGTTCATTTTATCTAATTCCTCATTGACAGAGCTAGGACTCATTTAATTTCAAGAAGTGAAAACTCAACACAGTTTAAAGTAAAAATAGAAATATGTTTTGGGCTCATGTAATTGGGGAAGTCAGGAGCAAAGCTGGTATAAAAATATCTGGAATCACTAACTTGATAAATATCAGGAGTGTTTCTCTGGCTTTCTCATGAACACACACAAACATTCTCACACCTTTGATTTTTCTCTACACAGAGCTATATTCTCTCTTGCTACTGACAGGTTTTTTCTACATGGGTAGACAGTGGCTTCCAGAGGCTGTTATTTGCACATTGTTGTAATGGTTTTCTCTGTGCCTTCCCACCTCCACCCCAAAATCCCTAGTTAGTGTTTTTATTGGACCAACTGGTTTATGGGCATGTGCCTATTTCTGAAACAAAATCATTTTGGCCATCAGCATGAGATCGTCTCAGCCATGGAGTGAGCCACCCTGAATTAAATACCTATTCTTGTAGCCAGAGAATGGTCTTACCTGCAGAAAGATGAGAAGTGAAATGATAAAGAGAACATACATACGTTCATGACCATGGTCATTATTTCTCCTTTTATGAAGCTATATAGTTCTCCAGTACTTACATCATCCATGTGATCAATTCAGAAGGTAATTGAATAATAATTATGAATCATTATACTCACCGCCATCACATACACACACACACACACACACACACACACACACACACACACACATACTAATGGTTATTTCTTATTTCAGGGCAATTGCACAAGATGTTGTTCACGTTATCTAATGTGATTCTCTTCAAAAGATTATAAAATAGACTGTGTTTTATACAGGAGAAAATCGAAATTGTGTGTGAACCACTCAAACAATATAACCAAAACTAATAAAGTGTGTTCAACTTTGAACTCTACAACAGTAGGAGACATGATGAATGTACAGCATAGATTTTAGGCCTCTAAGAAACTTAATACTAGAAGTGTTGATGGAATGTAAGACAACACCAAAAAATGAGCAATAATTCTAATGCAATTATCATTACATATAAGATTAGTTTTCATTGAATGTTACTGAATCTGAAATAGTGACTAAGACACAATCTTATATTTTTCTCATGTAAACAAAGTCTGGGTGAGAAGGCACAGCCCATTGTTGGAACAATGACATCACAATCATCAGCAATCCACCCATATTGTTGTGCTTCCTGTTCCAACATGACTATTCAGGAGACAGCTGCCGCATTCCAGTCATTAGAGAGATGCAGAAGGAACAAGTTAGGTGTGTCCCTTTCCCTTTAAAAACACTTCCCAGATGTTACACTTAACACTTGTAGCCAGCACTTTAGCACATTGCTGCACTTAGCTATAAGGAGGCTTGTAGATAGGATTAGGATCTTTCTTCTTTCCAGTCATGTGCGCCACTAACAATCTGGATTCTCTAATAGAAGAAGGGAAAGTAGATATGGGAGCAGGTGGTTAGGAGTTTCTACCAAGAACTTTCTTATCCTTTTTTTCTGCCATGTGTCACTGATATCTCTCTTGGAACACAACTATTATTGCCCTGGACATGTTTCTTTATATAATCAAAGGGCAAAATCCTCCACTATTATATTAAACATAAGATTTTTCTTTGTGACTTATTAGAGTTATGCTATGCTTATTTCTAAATTTGAGCAAATGTCCTGTTTTTAAAAACTCACTAAGCTCTACATACTCTCTCAAATCTTACTGTAATGTATTCAACTGCAGTAAAACAAGATTTATGCTGTAGTAAATTGTACTTCAAAATGGCTGCAAGAGTATTCCCTGGCCTGTGTATGCTTTTAGAAATTTGTCCTTCCTTTATCAAGGAATAGAGTCCATTTCCCATCCTTTTGAAATTGGGAAGGTCTTTTTGTCTGTTCTGTTGAATAGAATGCAATGGAAGTGATATTGTTGATCTCCTGATACTAGGTCACAAATAGCAGAAGAGCTTCCACCTTATTCCTTCTCTTTTGGAATGCTTGACCTTGGAACTCAGCAGCCATGCTGTGAGGAAGTCAAGCGGCCATATGGAAAGACCACATATAATGTCTGGCCACAGCCTTAGCTACTTGAATCAGCCGACAATCATCATCAATTAGAACAGTAAGCAAGTTTGCTTTCTGATGGTTATTGACTCCAGTCTTTGAGCCATCTCAGCTAATACACAGTGAATCAGAGCAATGCTATCCCCACTGAGCCCTGCCCAAAGTGCACATTAGTGAGCAAAACAGATGTTGTCACTAAGTCAATAAGTTTTGGGGTGGTTAGTTATATAACACTAGATAACTGGAATATACATACTGATGAAAGTTTAGCAACATACCTAAAAGGTATACAATACTTTATACTTCAATAAAATACTTTATAATTCAATAAAAATATGAAGAGTTATATCATACAACCATCTCATTTTAAAGATAGGAAGATCCATGGAAAGTTCACTCAAGCAAATTGCTTAAGGCTACAAAATCATTTAGCATAGTGTGCCCAGGAGTCACTCCCCAAAATTTTAATACTTCCTGTGCATAATTTTTTTCATTACCTTATCATATTGGAAATACGATTTTAAATTTTGCCATCAGATTTATACTGCTGTATATCAACCAGAGCTCAAGGCTTCTCAACTCTGACTATGTGATACAGTCACCTATAGTTCCTCTGGAATCATAGACTCCTCTGCACTATTGCAAGGCTATTGAATGAGAATGTTTATTTAGGGGTGTGTGTGTGTGTGTGTACCCATAATGAGCAGACTTTGTTGAGACTTATTGGTATCGATCATGTTCCCTGGAGAGATATTCCTTTATAATAGAAAATCACAGGTAAGAAATATTTCATACATTCAACTCTGGATCTGTCCTCAGACCCCATTGCTTTTATTTATGTAAAACAAAGTAGAATATCAACAAACCATTTTTAACAAAAAATAAAAATAGCAGACCTTATTAGATAAACATAAGAGGAAAGTTGTTCTATCACATGATCCTTTTCTATATTATATGTTCCTAAGATTCTTTTGTGCGTGAGTCCTTAGCCGGTTCAATTCAATTGGACACACTAGTCAGAAACTATGCTTGGCAATGGTATTTCAAAAAGGAAAAACACCTTCAAGTTAAATGAAGAAGGTTTTCAGAAAGTTGACAATTTTGAGTTCATGTGATAAAGCCATAATAGTACCTACAGGCTGCCATGAGGTCACAGAACAAAGGCCCTTATTCCAACCTAGAAGCACTAAGAAAAAATCATAAAGGAAACAGTAATTGAGATGACTCTTAAAGGATCAGTCATAAATGTTATCTGGGAAAGTAAGTTTGGGAATGTTATTTGAGAGGAGGATAGTATAGTGCAGGGGTCAATAAACTATGGCCCATGGACCACATCTGGCCTACTACTTATGTTTGTAAATAAAGTATTATTTAAGTACAGTCCTGCCCCATTGTTACAGCAGTATTTAGTAGTCATGACAGACTATAAGACCCACAGAGCCAAAGATATTTACTATATGGGCCTTCACAGAAAAAGGTATAGCAAGATCTTTGGTATAGAGAGAATAGTATCCAAAGTACCACTATATATTTGAGAAATTACAGAATATCAGTATAACAAAATCTAAAATTTAAAGCAGAGAAAAGAAGAGTTTTGAGTCTGAAATCCTAAGTAGGAGACTTATGTCCTTCAGACAGAAGGACTATGTTATGATGTTGTGTTATTTTAAGATGCTTGTGTTTTATTCTTCTGTCATAGAGAACATATTATGAGTTTTAAGAAGCAGAGAGACATGGTCAGATTTTAGTAAGATTGCTCTGGTTGTACTGTGGAGATATTTAAGAAATGCAAGATAGCACAAAAGGGCAGTTAAGAAATGAGATTTTCTGAGGACCTGAAATAGGACAAAGGGATGAGTAGGAGGGGATCTAGCGAAGCTCTTTAGTAAATAAAATTAGCAAAATTTTATGAAACTCATCTGTCCTGATTTTGAAATAGGTCTGCACATTTTTGACATTCCTCCATTCAAAACGTGGAGCCTAATTACACTTCTTTTCAATGTAGGCCAGACCTCAGGACTCCTTTCAACAAAGAGAATGTGACAGAAGTGATGGTATGTGACTTCCCAGGCAAGGTCATAAAGAACTTAACTTCCATCTGACTCTCTCTTCACTCTAGAGGAAGCCAGCTACCATGTCATAAGAATACTTCAGCAGTTTTAGGTCAGTTCTATGGAAAGAAGATGAGGCCTCCTGCAAATAACAACACCAATTTGCCAGCAATGTGAGTGAGACTCCTTGAAACCAGATCTGACAGCACCATTTAAGCCTTCAGTTGACTGTAGGGCAGACCAACATTTTGACTACATCCTCATGAGTGACCCTGAAGTAAAATTTCTCAGCCAAGCTGCTTTCATATTCTTGACTCCATGAAACTGAGAGCAATAAATATTTATTGTTGCTTTCACCTACTGATTACAGTGATAATTTATTATGCAGCAATAGATAATCAATATATCATCTCCACTGACTGAAATGGAAATGCAAGAAGAGAAAAAACTGGGGTGGGGGGAGAGGGCTATATACAGTATTGGACCTGCTGATTTTGAAGTTTTTTTTGGAACTCCAAATGAACAAGTTGAGAAGGACTTAGATATTCTCTCCTATCCTGACACTTGGGGGCTGGCCAGAGACCAAACCAGTATTCCTTGAGGTACCTATCTGTTCTAAAGTACAATTTCCAAACTCTCTTCAATTTAATTTTTATTTTTGGGAGGGTATCTTCTTTTACAGTAAGCTGTTTCCCCTTACACTTTGCTTTGATGCCCATTGGTGTGTAACATTTCCCAGTTCATCAAATAACTTATAAAAATGAAACATTTATAAAAATAAGAGAACTTGTAAAAATAAGGCTTTCAGCTTTCTGGCTTATATTCAGATCTCCTGGTAAAGAAACAAGGCTCTCAACCAACAACCAATGTACCCAGAAGCTAGAAAATGTTTCCACTGAGAGCCCAACTCTAGACACTAGACACTATCAGTGAATCATAGGAATTCAAATCCCAGGTTTTGGTCATATTTTCCTTAGATACTTTAAACAAATTCAAGTGAAATGTCCTCAAGCTGGAATTTTCTTGGATATGTTCAACAGATAGGACCAATGAGGCTGGCAAAGTGTCCAAATATATGCAGTAGCAAAGTGAGGAAACGACTCTATGCTGAATTCCTAGGCTCAGCTTCCAGCTTTTAGCACGAATATGTCCCTACCACCATGTTTTGAATGTCAGCAGAAATGCTCTCTGTCACAGTTGAAAGCACTGGAATAAAAATATATAGTTAAATATTCATATATCATTAAGGAACATCTACAGAATATACTCACTCTATTGCATAGGAGATTAAATTTGGAAATCATAAGAAAAATATGTGTCTCAAATACCATAATGGACTCAAGAAAATATAAATGTCAAATAACACAATTTTAAAATTAGTTTTTATAATTTTAAGTCTTTAAAAAATGGGCATGTCTAGCTGTTCGTGTTTGTTTAGTCAACAAACATTAATAAGTCACCACTGTTCCTAAAGCATCATAGTAGGGACTGAGGATATGAGGCTGATAACACAAAATACTTCCCCTGAGTAGCGGATGATCTCAACAAACTGAAATATGTCACCTTTTTCTATCATAAAGGAAACTAAATTTTTCATGTTCACAATATTAAACGCAAAATTAAAAAAAACAACAACAACAACAACAACTGAATCACTCTTGTTTGTGTCAGACATGAGTTCCGGTGCTACCCTTAACACTTGCAAACTGTTCTGCCAAGTTTAAAGTAATAATCACATGCAGCCTCACATGTCTTATTTGCCACTCTCTCTCTGCACCAACATAATTTCTCCTTTTCTTCAACCTCACTTCCTTTCTAAAAATCCAAGAAAATAATTAATGAATTACTGAAAGAAACTTTCATCCTGGAAAAAGGTTAAGCTTATTCTGTTACTTTCAAGGGTGTGGGTGATGAGTAGGAATTCTCTTACTTAGAAGACCCAAAAGTTAGTGTATCATTTTAATACTGAATACAGGATGGAAATTAATCTCTCATCATAGTGGGCGATAGATATGGTCAGCAAGAGGAACAACGGCCTGACTTAAATTAGCTGTGGTCCAAAAAGAACACAGATTTTATGATCTAAAATTAGGTGATGCTAATAGAGCCTACTTTATCCGAAGAGCTGCCATTGGATTGGAATAGGATCATCCCATCTGACTCAAATTTTCCATCCAAAACTACAGCAAAATGGTCCTGAGGTCTTGGTGAAGCTTTGAAAGATTGTACCCCCAGCAGCTAAGGTGGGGGACCTGCATGGTTGTCTGCCATGAGGTGAAACGATAGTTCCCTAATCTGTTCAGACACAACTCCCATGAGTGTGAATCACAATAAGGACACAATACCCACAGTTCATAGTCCTTATGTCATCTCTCCCTAATAACTCATCCTCCTTCCCCAACAATATGAGCATAGCACTACATAGAATTTTGGTTGGATTGCAAAATGGTTTAAAGTCCAAATCCAGAGGTAGCAAATAGTAAAGACAATCATCCCTAATTGCTCTCAAACATGCCAAATGGGAAGTTCTTTCAGAGAGACCTGCGCGAGAATGATTTTTTTTAAACGTTTGTGTTCTGACAGAATTGTTTTTATGATTGTAAACCCAATTTTCTCTAAAGACTCTCTTGAGGTGCTTTTTGAAGACTAGAGGAAAATGAACAAAGGGTTCTTGTGGTTTATTAGAGAAAAACCTATTTAAAGGATCTCAAAGGAAAGAAGGAGTTTTCACATTTGAAGGATAGTAAGGATTTAAAAACAAAACCTCTGTGATATTCATAGATGGTCCGAAGCCTTTTGTTTTATTCCCAGAAAAAAAAAAAGCAAAATTTAAGCTACACAATCAAGATTTTCTTGGGCATTATAAAAAATGAAGTTCATTATAATTCCTATTTTGTCTTTGCTTTTTATATTCGTGTTACAAATATGCACTTTACACATATATGCCTATTTTCAGAAAACAGAAGCTATATTTGTACAGCTGGTTATTTTTAAAAGTACTTCATGTTCCAGAGAGGCGTTATGACTTGTCCTTAATCCATGTGAAGAAAGAATAAGTGTGTGAAAAAGTGTTTGCTCTCTGTTCGTAAATAAGTTGTTAGGCACTACATGTTGAAACTCCTGATGGGGACACAAAGGACTGAAGGAGACTTGCAAGGACTTAGCTCATAATTCAAGTAGGTGTCATTGCATTATGCTATGAGACTGGAAGGTTGCAGAAGAATTGCATGAGCAATCATATTTGTTGGCATAAATCAATGGATAATGCTTTCGTTAATTATTTGTTGAGTCCTGCTTTTGGTTTTGCACAGAACTTTAGCTTTGGAATGATTTTAAGCCGGAAAATAACACCACACCCTCATTAGGTCATAACTACTTTCTAACTAGATCTCTGGAACATTATTTATGTAAGTAGACTTATTAGCCTCATTACCGATGAAGTAATCATATTTATTATCCAAAGTTAAACATGATGTACTTTTGGCTTTTTGTCAATTTTAGAGGAGACGAAAAATTTTGGCATATATCTAAAATATTTTACATAAGATACTTTAGTTTTCTTTGCACCGCACTCTATTATTTTCTGTAAGCACAATAAACAAACGGACTCTTCTGAAATAGAACATATAAAAGTAGAAGAGAGGATAGAGTAAGGGAGTATCAAAGGGGACAGCAGAAGATGAGATGAGTGCATTGATGCCCAACTTCAATGATTTTCATTTTGTTTCAGAGACTCTCAGGTAGGGTAGGAATTCGTCAACATATTTAACAAGGCCTTGCAGAGGAACGTCTACCATGGCATGAGCAGATGAGCAAAGGTCTGAGGGCTGGTTGTTGAAGGAGATGAAGGTAAAAAGTAAGAAGACTGGAGGAAAGAGGTAGCAGTAGCAGGAAGAGTTGCATTGCTCCAATCACTCAACAATTTTGTCAAATGCCAACCATTTGCAAAGCACTGTATACTAAAGGTTTTGTCTGCAAGTTCTGGTTATAAGGAGGAATCATAAAAGAAGAGTTATGAAGCAGTGTATTTCTGCACTTTTTAATTTTACAGCAACCATATAAGGTAAATATTGATATTTCCTTTTCTCATAGGTTCCGAATAACTAGGTAACCTATCCTGGGTCAAACCTCTACATTAAACTCAATTTTGGACCTGCGAATTCTTCTCCAAAAAATCCAGTTTATTAATGAATTTATCAAGAAGGCAAGTTCACAAATAGTGTATAAAACAAGCAATTCTGTACAAAAATATTGAATAGCATCTAGATTTTTTTCAGATAAATGTGTGCATCTAATAATGTAGAGATGAAAATTTTATGTCATTGAATATGCTTACTGTTTAATATTTCCATTTATTTTATAGAAGATGTAAAACTTTTAGGAAAAACAGACATGCAAACTTATAAAACTTTTCATTTATTCTATAAAGAAAATGTCTAACTTAAGCCCCATCTGTCTAATGTTTTTGTTTTGTTTTTCCAGCTACTACTAGGAAATTCAGAAAATTTAAGAGATATCTAAGCTATTTCAGCTATAAAACTTGAACTTAGTAAAGACTTTCCATGGGTTGGTGTTAAGCTGTTAAGTTCGAGTAGAAAGTAAGATGATTCATACAACTAATATTGAATCATAGGTACGGGAGGGATATCTACCTCCAAATCAAGACAGCTCTATTTAACGGGTCTAATGCTGGCCCTTGCTCTAGATGAAACTTGTCCCATTTGGTATTTGGTCATGTCCCAGTCCCTGTGGGCAATTGACTGAGAGTGAGCTCAGCCTCTCACTGGTGGGACTGTGGCATGTAAGAATCAATCCCATGACATTCTGGACAAGAGAAAACATAAGGAGATTGTCTTCGACTCTCTCGTGTCTACCTATGCCATGACACTGATCTTAGTCCATTCAGGTTGCTATAACAAAATACCATAAACTGGAGGGCTCATAAACAACAGAAGTTTATTTTTCACAGTTCTGGAAGCTGGAAATGCAAGCTAAGGGTGCCTGCATGATCACATTCTGGTGATGACCTTCTCCTGCCTGCAGACCTCTGACTTGTCATTGTATCCTCACATGGTACTAGGGACAAGCTAGCTTTCTCAGGCCACTTTTATAAGGACACTAATTCCATTCATGAGTGTATAATCACATGCCCTCATCATTTATAACCACCTCTCAAAGGCTTACTTCCTAATACCATCACCTGGGGGATTAGATTTCAACAAATAAATGTGGGGGGCACACAAACATTCAGAACATAGCAACATCCTTTCTACTCTGTAGCTAATGAACCATGACAACATGGCACTTTCATCTCAAGATTGTCATACCATTAATCTGCCCCCATCTAGGAAACAAGGCACAGATTCTCTTAACTTTCTGGTCCCCAAATTCAGAGAAGATACTATGTTATTTCATCCTCCACTTCAGAGTTAACCTGTGAGTAAAGATGGGCTCTTGGGGGAGGTAGGATGTCTGCCCTTAATTCTATATAGAATATTCTTCTCTCTTTCCCAAAAGAGAAACTATTTTACACTATATGGGGAGGGAGCATGACATGCTGATCCTTGCTGACCCAGGTCATTTAGGCGTAAAGGGTAGAAATGGGCCACATTTGTTCTCTTGCCTATTCTAACAATTACATCCCCCCATTCGAGAGCAATGGTGGTTCTAAGGGCCAAATCAAAGAAGGGAAAATCACAAGGTAAAAGAAGATCTATGAGAGAAGAAATAAATAGCTACAATTAAATTATATTTCTACCATCATTTGTCTCTAGCAACTCAATGCTTATACTCAATCGGTAATGCAGATATTAATGAATTCTAAACACAATTAATTTTAAACCAGAATTACTATAGCACAGGCATCTGGATAGAAAGATATTTAGTCAGTGATCCAGATTTTTCCATATATTTGCTATTGTGTATACACTAAAATTACCTGTATCTGTTTCCATTCCAGGGACTGTGTGGGGGACTGTATACATCATGTAGAACTTATTTTTAATTTTAAAATCAGTGTGAAAATAAACACTACTCTTTAAGGAACCAGAAGAGTAGGAAAAAATAATTTGAGAAATTTAAAATAAATATATAATAGTTGGTATGTACATATATGTGTATATGTATATGTGTATGTATGTGTGTGTAATACATATACGTATATTAGAGAGAAAGGGAGAGACTTGTTTTTCTCTTATACTCATTCTACCTGATTGGATGGCTGGGTGCATTTTTAATTGTCTGTGATGTGTAATAGAGTAATCTTACAAAGAAACAAATATAATGCTGAGTCTTTTCCTGTAAATCAGAACTATTTCTATATGCTTAAGTTCTTATTTATTTTAGGTGTAAGAAGCAGACAATGTCCAGAAATACACAAATTTTCTAGTCACTGGTTTCATTTTTATTAAATTGGGTTCTTGTAAAAAGTCTGATACACAAAACTTCAATATAGGTCGCATATCAGAGAAAGTCAGTAGTGTCTTGATAACCTAATTTTTTATATCCTAAAATTCCCGAAAACATTTTGTATAATAAATATCTTGACAAACACACATTTTATGAGAACCACAATCTTTTTTTAGGGGACATAGAGTATTTTTTAAAGGAAAAATGTGGTTTACACCAGGATCAATTATTCAACTATAGCTTTAAAATGGTTATTTATATATTGCTTAATATGGTTGCCTTGTTTAATGGCTATTTCCATTATTTATTAGATTAATGTTATAAACACAGCATTGATCCAAAGGGCAATGCTTTTCATAAAATATATCTAAACGTGAAATTAAGCAATACAAGTTGAATTATAAAATTTCCTAGATCAGTTTCATTATCCATTTAGAAACATGTGTAAACTTTTGTGTTTCTAAAATATAGATGCAAGGGACAATTTAAATATTAGATGTACATATTGCCAAACATCATCATCATTGGGGCAATTATCGTCCTGAATATATTTTAATTCTGCATGTTTAGGAAAATAGTTTAGAATATTATGTTTGATAAAAATCACTTCATATATGCAAAGGATATACTGAATTACAACATTTGAAATTATTTTGCTGTGATACTGTTAAATTTGTGAATGCTGAGACCCAGAGAGATTGAAAATTTTCCAAAGCATCATGTGTAATAAACTAACTTGACCTTTTTTCTATTTTACATACATCCTGTTATCCCTACCTATCCATTTTTTAAATTATTTTAATTATAAGTTCTCATACTATTTCTCATCCTTTGAATGAAGTTTCATTCCTAACACAATTTGTTCTGTTTATCAAATCACCATAAGGTATTATAGTAAACATACCTGCAAGTGTTTGGCCTATGAAGGATTCTGAGTACTTAGAATAAGTGAATTATCTTCAAATGTCTCTTGCACAGACCTGATTTTGTTCCCACTGCTAACTTAGTGCTGACCCTCTTAATTTCTTATCTGCATACTGCAATGGTCACCCAACTGGTTTCTCTCTCTCTCCAATCAATACTCTATACTACTGTTAGAGTTATAGCTAGCCCCCTGTTGTAAAACATTCACATCCTTGCTTGGAATAAATAACAATTACTTAGCCAAGCATTTAAAACTCCCCATTATATAACCCCAAACCATATTTCATCCTTCTCCCTCTACCTCCACATGTGGCTATCTCTTGACCATTTGTCATATTTGTCTGTATGTTGTTCTTACTGTTTTTGGCTCAAGCTTTGAAATGATCAAATAGACTCATAATTCAGACTAAATCTCACCTTCCTACAAGCCAGTGAGAGGTGTCACTATTTGGAATTCATTATCTGCTCTCTTAGAGTGCCATAATATTTTTTTTAATTTAATGAACCAGTCCTTTTATTTATTTTTTTAAATGAGACAACACACTTTTTAAATAAGTTATTGTCAAGTTAGCTAACATACAACGTATACAGTGTGCTCTTGGCTTCAGGAGTAGATTCCCATGGTTCGTCGCTTACCTACAACAAACAGTGCTCATCCCAAAAGGTGCCCTCCTCAATGCCCATCACCCATTTTCCCCTCTCCCCCACTGCCCTCCCCCCATCAACCCTCAATTTGTCCTCTGTATTTAAGTGTCTCTTATGGTTTGCCTCCCTCTCTGTTTGAAACTATTTTTCCCCCTTCCCATCCCCCATGGTCTTTTGTCAAGTTTCTCAAAATCCACATTTGAATGAAAACATAGGATATCTGTCTTTCTCTGACTGAATTATCTCACTCAGCTTATGCTTATTGATTTTGATTTTCAGAGAGAGAGAGAGAGAGAGAGAGAGAGAGAGAGAGAGAGAGACCACACACACATACACACACATGTGCAAGCAGGGCAGGGGCAGAGAGAGAGAGGGAGAGAGAGAATCCCAAGCAGGCTCTGTGCTGTTAGCACAGAGCCCAACTCAGGACTCAGTAATATAAACCATGGGATCATGACCTGAGCTGAAATCAAGAGTTAGATCTTAACCAACTGAGCCACCCAAGCGCCCCATCACAAAATTGTTTAAATGTTAATCATAGCATTTATGATTAACATAATCATATGTTACAGTCTCCTTCTGAATTTGTTCATGTATATCTGTCTCCCTCCCTGGAATGACAGCAATTGGTGGCAAGAAAAAAATTTCACTTTGTTTGTATCAGTCTACGGTATCTTCAACAAAAACATGTACCAATTGATTTGAATGAAAGCTTGGGTGATTTTTAAATCAGTTACATTATGCATATTTTGCCTCCTTAAAAAATGCTATATCATTTATTTTTTCTTGATGATTCAGGGAAAAATTCACTGACATTGTTGTATTAGGTTATGTTGCCTTTAGGAACAACTCAGTCTTGTTAAGTCCTTTGTCCCTAGAGTAAATGGCTACAAACTGCAGAGATCTGATTCAGGAAGTTCTATATCCTGGGATTCTTTAGACCAGCAGCTTTATTTTAATCAATTGCCTGAGGGTAGGCCTGGAGGTGTTACTCTCTCTCTCTCTTACAGAATAAACTTCAAGGTGTTTGTAGTAGCAGTTTGTTTCTAAGCCTTACTGCCCTTACAGGTTGCAGAAGTTCCTGAAATGCTTGTATAGCACTAGCTCCAAAGAATTAGACTCTGAGAAATAAGAAGCAACTTCTTTATGTCTGGGCAAGATAACGTTGAAATTTGGCTTTTGATAGTCCCACTCCTCATTAGGATGGATAGTGTCACTTTCAGAGACTAGGAGAGTCAATACTAAGGGCTAGCACTCTCAGGAGTGAGAGATAATCGTGTCACAGAGATAATCATGTCCCTACCCCCACCTTCCTGTGTACAGAAATGGAGTGGAACCTTTTTCTGGTGGTGGACACTGTCAACCCAGTAGCATAGCTATTATGTCTCCTTCTCAATAGGAACACAAATTGTTTTCCCACTGTTTGTTGGTTGGAAGGTCATGGGGCATTAGGTCACCAGAGCCCTCAAGGGAGGTGAAATATAGAAAGGGCAAAAATCCAATGCCAGCTGAGGGAACATGGATTTGATTTCCTCCGGGAACTTCCAATTACATTCCATTCTTCTCTCTCCCTGCTCTCCCCAAAGTTATAACTTCTGGAGTCAATAATAGCTACTGTTCATTTCTTTTTGGCTTTTCCTGTACTTTTCCAAGCAACCTCGGTGTTTCCAAGTGGAAGTCTCTTTCTCCCTTGAAAGTTAGTAGACATATTGACTTCATGTGAGCAATCACAGTAGCACAACAACATTTTTGCTTTAGTGTTTTTTCTTCACTAACACCAAATTTGTATTTAAGAACTCTTTTGAAAATTCTCCCTGTGAACAAAAATCCTTCCAGGTGGCATAGGAGAGCACATGAAGCATATTCACAGAGGGAGAGAAAGGAGATGATTTGTCCTCCCGCATGTCCTCCTGAAGCTCAGCTCAGACTTGGCTGCCAGAAGGAAATGTTTCTTGAAGCAGTTTTTATGGGGTCATAGATGTGAGGTCAGGCACTGCCTCTGTGCTTCTTCAGAAAATGCTTTCTGTATAAATGATTACAAGCCCAGAAATCTAGAAGTTTGTTCTTGTTCTGTTTTTGCTGCCAAGACATTGTGACCTTTCAAAAGTCACTAATACTTGCGCCTCAGTTTCCTTCTTTAAGTTGAGATCATCATCCTTGGCCTCCTATCTCATGGCATTGATGTAAAAAGATCGAGTGCAATTGGAAGAGAAAAACACAAACATATCTAAAACATCAAATACAATAAGGAGATAATTTATGTGATCCTACTTCATGAACTCTAAAGAGATACATAAGAGCAATTATGCTTTCTGATTGTAATTGCTCCCTAAGAATACTGAGGACTTTGGCTGACCTGCAAGGTCAGGGAATGCAATACTGCACATTTAGTTGCTATTTTTCTCTCCTTGCTACACTACATTCACCTCATGGATGCCCTCCAGACAGCTTTCTTCTCATGATGACTCAAGCCAGTTTCTTGCGTGCTGCCATAGAATCAAGCCATGTATATTTTACACGCAAATACTTAGGCTCAGTAAATACAAGAACATTTCTGGAAGCTCATCCAAAATATCTTTACTGTCCTCATCCTCTGAGACCCAAAGCCCCTCACATTATTTGTGATAAATGTCCTAGGAAGATGGTGGTTATTTAAAG
This sequence comes from Panthera leo, assembly GCF_018350215.1. Taxonomy (NCBI): domain Eukaryota; kingdom Metazoa; phylum Chordata; class Mammalia; order Carnivora; family Felidae; genus Panthera; species Panthera leo. The sequence goes on from NC_056687.1 coordinate 31,274,916, forward strand.
CTCATCTGGTGTGCAGATCAGTGGGGGAGAGGAGAAAAGAGTCACCTTCCTAGATCTCCCTAGTTGGACCAATTATTCTCTTGGAAAATTGCAGCATGAGAAAATCTGTGAGAGTTTGAAGTTCATCTTGCACTTTATATTTAAAAAAAGCTTCATACAGAGCCAGAGCCTGATATTTCTTGGCAAATTTTGGACTGAAGAAATATGACTGACTCCCTGCCAAGTGGTAGTTACCAAAGCAATACCAGCAGATCTAAGCAAACAAAAACTTTAAGGTGAATATTATCTCATCTCTTCCCCACCCTCAATTTTCATGTATATAAGGCAAGTCCTAAGAACATGCATCGGATTTTGAATTGGCATGGAGGATAGGTTATTCCAGGACCCACTGACACTGGCATTATTTCTTCAAGAGCTTCAAAGGCGTGTCACATTAAGATCCATTTTTATCCAAAAGGTTAATTTCCACTGACGGGCTCTTTGTTTCATCTAATTTAACTTAAACAAAATATTAAGTAGATTGCATTTTTTACTAAAGTAATTTAAAGTAAATCAAGGCTTTAAATCAAGAGATGTACTTAGAATATACCCACAAGTTGGGGCACCTGGGTGGCTCAGCCGGTTGAGTGTCCGACTTCAGCTCAGGTCATGATCTCACAGTTTGTGGGTTTGAGCCCCACATTGGGCTCTGTGCTGACAGCTCAGAACCTGGAGTCTGCTTCAGATTCTGGACGCAACCTAAGTGTACATCGATTGATGAATGCATAGAAAGAAATGTGGTATATTTACCCAATGGAATGTTAGCCATAAAAGAAGGAAATCTTGCCATTTGCAACAACATGAATAAAACAAATCTGAACTCATACAGAAAACAGATTGGTGGTTGCCAGAGGTGAGGACTGTGGGGAATGGATGAAATGGGTAAAGGTGGTCAAAAAGTACAAACTTCACTTATAAAACAAATAAATCCTGGGGATGTCATATACATATAGCATGGCGATTATAGTTAACGACCTTGCATTGTATATTTGAAAGTTGCGAAGTGTAAACCTTAAAAGGTCTCAACACAAGAAAAAAAAAAGTATAACTACATGTTGTGATGGATGTTAACATCTTACTGTGGCAATATAGAATCATTATGTTGTATACCTGAAACATGTAATATGTCAATTGTATCTCAATTAAAAAAAAAGAGAGATGGACTTAATAGTCACAACTAGTGATATCCAGAAGTTAAAGTCCATACTAGGCATTAATATTATTGTTTCTCTCTTTATTAACTATGGGGCATCTGGGTGGCTCAGTCAGTTGAGCTTCCGACTCTTGATTTCAGCTCAGGTCACGATCTGAGGGTCATGGGATTGAGCCCCACAGTCAGGGTCCCCATTGAGCATGGAGCCTGCTTTAGATTCTCTCGCTCTTTCTGCCCCTCTCCCACGTTTGTGCTGTCTCTCTCCCTAAAATAAAAATATATATTTATAAAATATTAACTAGTATGTGATGCCTGTAAAAAGCATAAACCCACACAGGTTGGTTCCATTATATAGGGAAATTCCAATCTCATTGGTACATTCCATGTTATTGAAGCATCCTATGTTCCTTCTAAGTCTACTTTGTATTTCATTCTGAGTTGTGGCTATTATGAAATACTTCACTCTTTCCAGGTCCCAATTAACACCTCTGAGTTGACAGATAGATCAAAGGGTTAGTAGTACATGCACTCCGTGGTTCGAGCCCGTGTTGGGCTCTGTGCAGACAGCCCCAAGCCTGGAGCCCGCTTCGGATTCTGTGTCTCCCCCTCTCTCTGCCCCTCCCCTGCTCATGCTCTCTCTGGGTCTCAAAAATAAATAAAAACATTTAAAAAATTAAAAAAAGAAAAGGGTTAGTGCATGTAGAGTAACACGGTGATAAATGGTTTTATCATTCTTTCTTCATCTCCTTTATTTCCCAGGCACCAAATCCTAGCATTTCTAATTCAGCAATATCTGTTTGTCCCCCCTGTTCTGTGCCCACAGTGACTGACTACTCTATTTTAGAAGACCCTCCTCTGGTTTGCTTGCCTCCAAATTCAGTATCTTCTAATCTGCCCCTCACATTGATTCCAGGGAAACTTCCCTAAAACACAAATCAGATCATGCCTTTTCCTCCCTCAGTTTTTCTGAAACTGATCTCTGTGGCCTAAAAACAAATCTCTGCCATGACTTTGAAGTTCTATATTCTGACCTTCAGTATCTATCCCAATCTCCTTCCTTTCTGTACAACTTTCTTACTTTCACCCTCATTACCTTCATCTCCAGCCTTGGAAACCTCTGGTCATCCTATTGAAGCTCCTGCAGACCCACCTCAGTCATCACAGTCACTCTTGTTTGATTCCTTCTATTCAGAAATAATTGCTCTTTTCCTAACATGTCAACAGCTTATTGCTTGCATGCTTATTTCTTACTTAGTTATAGGTAATAACTTACTTAGTTATTTCTTACTTAGTTATAACTGGTGTTTAAAAATAGGTACTTACATGCCTGCGTCTCTCACTGTATAGGAAGTTCCTAGAGTAACAATTGCCAAGGATGAGGAAAGAGGGAAATGGGGAGTTGTTGTTCAATGGGTATAAGTTTCAGCTCTAGAAATCTTCTATACAATACAGTGCCTTAAGTTAATAAAACTGTATTGTGTATTTAAAAATGTGTTAAAAGAGTAGATATTATGTTGAGAGCCTTTACCACAAAAGAAAGAAAGAAAGAAAGAAAGAAAGAAAGAAAGAAAGAAAGAAAAGAAAAAAAGTGACAGAAGGAAATTCTTGGAGGTGAGAGACAATCCCAAGCAGGTGCCATGCTGTCAGTACAGAGCCTGACACGGGGCTTGACTCATGAACCATGAGATCATGACCTGAGTTGAAACCAAGAATTGGACACTTAACCAATTGAGACCCCCAGGCACACCGTCCTTTTTTTTTTTTTTTTTTTTAAGAAGGGTGGCTTCCAAATTGTGTAAACTTCAAGCTACAAAAAACTTGAATCTACTATCCTTGCCAAGGTGTATACAATCCTCACTTAAAATAAGAGTGGGATTAAGTTTTTAAAAAAAGAAAGAAAAGATGAAATAAAAACTCATATGGGGGTAATGAAAAAAAAATGAGAGTGGAATATATTTGATAGAAGAGGCTGTTGCCTGCTGATTTTACTTTTGCCCATTGAGAAAGTGCTATAAGGTGTAGTGTCTTTTAATTAGAATATAAAACTTATTAAAAGTGTAGATGTTTCTAAAGTTACTTAAATGCAGCAGTCAACATTTCCTTTAAAATAGAAAATCATTCTACTGGTTGAACTCTGCATATCATTGTTTATTTTCTCTTATAAACTCCACAGTCCTACTCAAAATCACTGAAAGTTAACATCTAAGTGTCCAACAACCTAAGGCACCTAGGTGGCTCGATTGGTTAAGTGTCTGACTTTGGTTCAGGTCATGATCTCATGATTCATGAGTCTGAGACCTCCATCGGGCTCTGTGCTGACAGCTTGGACCCTGCTTCAGATTCTGTGTCTCCCTCTCTCTCTGCCCCTCCAGACTTATGTTTGCACACACTCTCACTCTCACTATCTCAAAAATAAACAGTAAAAAAAAAATAAAAATTTAAATGTCCAACAACCTAAAAATATTTTTTTACGAAGACCTACTTGATTTATCATTTACTATTAAGTGGACCTTAATATGAAAACCCGAGAAACTATAGATAAATATGGGTCTTGTCATAATGAACAACAACATATAGCTATAATTTATAGCTAACTTCTCTGAAGATAAAGTTTTAAATATGTATCTATTCACTAAGATCATTTTTCTATTAATTTCTCTTCATATATTCCTCTGGGATATATAAACCCAGTTCTCTCTCAAACCACCAAACTTTGAGTTTAAAAGATGAATGTTTGACATGCAGGGCAACAATCATAATAATTTCATTTCTTCAGTTCCATTAAGATGAAAAAAAATTATCAAATAGAATATACATATCCTTCACAGCACTTGCTATTTTCCAGCCTAATTTCTAGACTAATGTACTATTTAATTAGAAAGTCTATTAGTTAGTCATATCAATGGAATAATTTCTAGCCCAAGTAAAACACTTATAATTAATTCTGATAAGTATAATAAGTAACTTTGGAAACATTATTTATATGTATTCTATTTTATTCTAAAATACGTGTTTGTCCAAGTAGAAAACACTGAAGGCTTAAAAAAATAATTATACCAACTTTTCCAAAACTAACTCAAATATCTCTATGTAGTTTCTTAAAATATAAATAATATGCTCACATAAAAAAAAAAAAAAACAGGCGGACACTTAGATCTTTGTTTCTAATATGATTCTCCAATTAAAGAGGAAATGACAGATTTTAGAACTGGGGCTGGAAATATACAGAATGAGCCTGGAGCATTTACTGAAGGAAAGGAAGAAAATGCTCTAAACACACACAGTCATAGAAGAAAGTTGAAAGGATACCACCTGTGTCAAAGAGCAGTTTTCTCCCCAAGCCTACAACTTATCTAAAAAAAACAAAAACAAAAACAAAAAAACATTAACTCGAAAAATATATATATGTGTGTGTGTGTGTGTACCTATATGTTCACTGAAGCGTTATTTACAACAGCTAAGATATGGAAGCAACTTACATATCCACTGATGGATGAATGAATAAAGAAAAGGTGATAGAAAAAAATATATATGTATATATATGAACATATACACATATATATGTATAAACACACAATGAATATTATTTGGCCATTTAAAAAGAATGAAATATTGTTATTATGACAACATGGATGGACCTTGAGGCTATTATGCTAATTGAAATCAGAGAATGATACAGTATGATCTCACTTATATGTAGAATCTAAAAACAAACATGCACCCAAAACAACTCCTAGATATACAGAATAGACTGATGGTTGCCAGAAAGTAAATTGATGGTAGGGGATGGGGGATAGGAAAATGGATAAAGGGAGTCAAAAGATCACACACACACACACACACACACACACACACACACACACTGCACAAAATCCTCCTTGCAAGAGTATCCCAAATAATTTGTGTAGCTACTCTAACCTCAAGGAGGTGGAACAAAAATTCCTACTTGTGAAATGTGGGTTATACATGGTGTTTTCCTTCCAAAGAGTGTATCATGGAAAAGGAGAGAAAGAAAAACAACTATAGTGGGAAACTAGACAAACATCCAGGTAATCAAAATTAACATCAACAGTGATAAGTCATGTTGACAGTACGTACCTTTGACATGATGCAATGAAAATGGCATTTTACCTTTGTGATATTTCCCCCCCAAATCCATAACCTCTGTACAATGATAATTAAAGGGGAAAAGAAACAACAAATAATCCCACTAGGGCACTGACTAGCAGACCTCAAATCTACTGAGGTTACCAAAAACAAGAAAAGTCTGAGAAACTGTCACAGCCAAGAAGAGTATAAGGAGAAACGATGATTAAATATAATATGGTATTCTAGATAAAGTTCTGAAACAAAGAAAATATTAGGTAAAAACTAAAGAAATCTGAATGAAATACAGACATTTATTAAATAATAAAAATTATCAATCTTGATTCAATAATAGCAACAAATGTATCATAGTAATGTAAGATGTTAATAAGTCTTATTTTCTAGAAAGTGGAATTTTTTCATCAATTACAAAATTGAGATACAGACACCTCACTATCCATTAATCCTCAAGGTAACTCTTTAATAAATACGGAAATCCTATACTACTTTAAATAGAAATCACTTTCTATTTCTCTTCTTCGCATTTCTTTATGTAGCTTATAGTTTACTTCACTGCAACCTATACTGAGATTAAAGAAACATAATACACATATACCTAGATAAATAGGAAGATAAAAAATTGCAATTTGAATAATTGTGGGCAAAATTAATAGCTTATGAAAACAGAAATACTGAATGAAAGGAATCTTAAAGGCGTGGAAGAAAAAAACAAGGAAGAGATAAAATGTCTACATGACCTATGGTACACTGTTATTATTCTATACCCATTATGAGGTACAATTCATGATTAATATATGGTGGTTGAAACATGCCAAAACATGCAAAATTATTCAATTCCATTGGAGAGTGCGGAATTGCCAACAACAATAAAAAATGTGATACCAATATTTACCCACCAGAATAAGCAAAAATGAAAAAAAGTCCCCTCCCCCCAAAAATCGACTCTTGGTAAGGGCATGGAGAAACTGAGACTCCCCTACACTGTTATGGATTGGGGGAGAAGGTATAAATTACTACAACCATTTTGGAAAACTATTTGCCAATATATACTAAAGGTAAAGATATGAATAACCTATGACTGAATAATCCCAATCCTAGGCATATATTTATCAGAAATGCACAGATGGGTTCACTATAGGACATATTCTAACATGTTCATAGTAGCACCATTTGTAATAACAAAAACTAGAAACTTCCCAAGAGCGGAATGAAGAAACACTGTGGTATAGTCACATAATGGAATACTGTTCAGCAACGATAACTATTACAGTACACAAAATCTAAGTGTATTTCACAAACATGTTGAACAAATGTAGACAGACACAAGATTACATACAATATATTTCCATTGATAAAAAGTACAAAAATGGTTAAAACTAATTTATGCTGTTGGAAGTTAGCAGACTAGTTAGAGTCTATAATCACCTTTTTTTGGGAGGGGGGCAGTAGATTCAGAGAATAGGCTTACAGAGACTAAGTGACTGACCTGGTATTTTAACATGTATTTGCTTATAAAACCTGTGACCTTAATCATCAAATACAATAAGAGATAGGATGAGGGGAAGCTTCTGGGAGGTTACAAGAGCATATTCAATGGGTCAAAATCCGGGGCTTTAGACATATGATGCATCCATTTTTTCTTTCAATATGTCTATGATTTAAAGAAAAACAAAAAATAAAAATGGTGTTGTTAAGCCAGCTGGATTGAGTGACACTCTTCTGTCTTACAATATGTTACATATACACTCAGATTATATTTTCCCACCTTTCACTTATTTTTGCACCTCTTCATAAATTTGACAGGCTAATCAATAGGAACTTCTGTGTGAAGGGAGCTATTTTATATGGATAAATCTATAATAATGGAAATATTTTTATATTTACTCTTTGCGAAATCTCCATACTTGTTCTCCCACATCTATAGCATTCATTTTTAATGATCACTTAAGAGAATTATAAACTCTAACGACACATATTTTTTAGGGCACATTTTTTTTAAGATCTTTCATACACGAGGGTAAATTCTAGTTTGAAAATTAAAGATCTATATAACATGCTTGTAACCACAAGCTTTCTGTTTTTAATTTTTTTTAATGTTTACTTATTTTTGAGAGAGAGAGAAAGACAAAACACAAGTGGGGTGAGGGGCAGAGAGAGAGGGAGACACAGAATCTGAAGCAGGCTCCAGGCTCTGAGCTGTCAGCACAGAAGCCAATGGGAGGCTCAAACTCATGAACCACGAGATCATGACCTGAGCCAAAGTCAAACACTTAATGGACTGATCCACCCAGGCACCCCACCAGGCTTTCTAATAAAAAGCCCAGAGAAAAACATCACAAAGTAATTGGCTATATCGCAGTAGCACTACAAGATGATAAACAATGCTCAAAAATATTTCTGTATTTCAGTTAAATGTTACTGAGCAATTTGAATTCTGTTCCTGAACTCAATACTTGTACTCATTTCAGAGTAATAGAGCTAACCAAATACTAAAGGAATAAACAGGCATTAAATTAGAATGACCACAGACCTCAGTTTACAAAGCAGTTAAGAGCTTATCAATGAATCTTTGGTAATTGAAGGTGAATAATAATTTATTCCATGCTTAGCAGGTAACAGACACTATGCTAATTACTTGATATATATCATCTTATTTATATCTTATAAATCCTTTTTGATAATTTTTGTTTTTTATACAGATTAAAACAATTAAGGCTTACAAAGCTAAAGTGACTGACCTCTGACCATGTTTTCAAATGCATTTTTTTTCACAAAGCCTTTTTCCTAACACCAAATATATCCATTGGTTGTAGTCATTTCCTTAAAAAAAAAAATGTTGGCTATGAACAAATAGAAATGTTTCATGTTTTCATGAAATTTATTTTGGATACTGAAGTCTGAACCTAAAACTGAAGAAACAAATCCAATATAGATACTATTAATTAGTCTAATTTATTGATATAAGTAAATATTAGTCTGGAAACATACTTGTTTTGTACTTGCTAAGATTAAGTATATTGATATTACACTGATAATCAATTAAAAAAATGAACATCCTATATTTCTGTGATTGTCGTTCACTAACAAAAAACAAAGTAAAAGAATATAAAAATCACCTCAAAGCTCACCCTTCATATATGCCTACTGTGAGCTTGTTGGTGGACTTTCTTCCACATATCCCAAGAATCTACTAACACAATATTCCAAATCTTTAATAGCTGCTAAATAGTCTATATAGACAAATAAAAATTTATTCAAGTAGCACCCTAGTGATGGATTTTACTCAATCTTTTTTGGTTTTTTTTTTTTTTTTTTTTTTTGGTGGTAGGTGGTAGGTGGAAGGAGGGTTTCCATAAACTTTACAATGTAAAATCTCCATGAGATTTTATGCAATTATCTTCCCTGGCTGCCTGGTATGTGTGTTGGGTGGAAAGGGTATATTTTCTTCCAACAATGTCCTGTAGGTTCTACTGCCAAAAACTATTATGAGCTTATTCACTTCTTATCAAATTCATCCCAACATTCTAACCCAAACATCTAGCATCTCACATATGAATTACTTTTATAAACTCCTTACTGGTCTCCCTATGTGTGCTCAAACACACTTATCCTTCTCTACAGAGAAGCAGAATGAGGTTTCAAATGCAAATCAGATCAGATATTTTCCTTACCTAACACTTCAGTGACTTCCCTTTGCTATAGGATGAAGTGACATGCGTACCATGGCTCTTCTCTTATCATCCCTACTCCTTCCCCCCCTGGTCTTCTGTTAGGTCCTCCAATGAATGCACCTTTTGCCTCTTTCCAAATGCTTTTGCCTCTTTCCAAAAACCCTATGCCTTAACCCAATACTCATCTACATAATGCCTTTTATGTTTCAAATTTAAACTTAGAAGGTCTTTTTTGGCCCCCTTCACAACCCTCTATTTAGGCCCAGATTCTCTGTTCATAATCCAGAGGCATCCGATGGCAATTACCATCAATGCATTCCTTGTGCATTTGTTTTGTCTTATAGCAGCTATTCATGCTCTGGTCTGAACTCCATTGATTTCAGACACTCATCTCCCTTCCTGCTGTGTCTCCTCACCTAATACAGTTCAGGGCAAATGGCGAATGCTCAAAACAACCTGGTGAATGAACATTTAAAAAGTTAGGTATTTTGGATTTGGAAGTCAAAAGCAGCTTATTTATGTTTTGGCATAATATCAGCTTCATCAGAATGCTCTAGGATAAAAATATTTACCCTAAAAGCTGGACTAACTAAATATTAAAATCACCTAGCAATTACTGGACAAATATCACTATTTGCATATAAGGCAGAAGAGAAATTTGAAAACTAGATATTTCTGTCTGTTCCTAAATGTTGTTATTTTCATATCTACATAAAGGGAATGTAATATATATTAAAGTCTCTATAAAACACAATGAAATACCTTATCTATCTTTCAACAGGTAAAGGCAAACTCAATCAAATATGTGGAACATGTCTATATATGTGTTGTATTAGATTGCTAGGGCTGCCATAACAAAATACCACAGACTGGGTGGATGGCTTAAACAACAGAAATCTATTTGGTCACAGCTCTGGAAGATGGAAGCTCAAGATCAAGGTGCTGGCAGGTTTGTTTTATTCTGAGTACTCTCTCCTGGGCTTGCAGACGGCTGCCTTCTCCCTGTGTCTGTCCTCATGTGGTCTAGTGTGTGTGTGTGTGTGTGTGTGTGTGTGTGTGCGCGCGCGCAATTTCCCGTGTCTCTCCCTCCATTAAAAAGGACACCAGTCTGGGGCACCTGGGGGGCTCAGTTGGTTAAGTGTCCAACTTCCACTCAGGTCAGGATCTCACAATTTGTGAGTTAGAGCCCTGTGTCAGGCTCTGGGCTGACAGCTCAGAGCCTGGAGCCTGCATTGGATTCTGTGTCTCCCTCTCTCCTGCCCCTCCCCTGCTCATGCGCTGTCTCTCAAAAATAAACATTTAAAAAAGAAAAAGGACACCAGTCCTAGTGGGTTAGCACCCCACCCCCATCTCTTTCAACCTCATTTAACTTTAGTTATCTTTTTAAAGGTCTTATCTCCATATATTCACATTGAGGGTTATGGTTTCAACATCTGAATTTCAGGGAGACACAGTCCAGTCTATAACAGAAGCCCAAATTCTCTTATCTCAAAGTTTGTTACCACAAAAAGAAAACGCCCATCTGAGTAGCCAGCCACTGCCATCAGTTACACTGAGTATATGCTATAGTCCTGTAGTGCTGATAAGGCACGTACTACATTTTTGTGTGTGTGGTTTGCAATGATACTGACAAATTCCTCCCATTATTATTATTTCTGAGATACTGCGAACATAAGTTTATTTTTTTAGAGAATCCCAGCAGAACAAGGTTGAAAATAATTATTAGTCTTCCTATGTGCAGACTAACCCCTAGGGCCAAATGAACCATGTGTATGTCATTTTTTTTCCCTCCTGTCACCCTCTTTTGACCCTCGAAGCCTAGCCATCCTCTTGGGTATACAGTGGAAAGCTGACAGAATAACAAATGTCACAGTTAAGTTTAACATGGTGGTTGCCATTCATCTCCTATAAAAAACCCACATTCCTAGTTAAAATTAAAGGCACATTTTTATGTTAGATTTTTATAGTGATTTTATATTTTTAAGAATTAAACACATTTCTTTATTAACTGCTGCCTTCAAGTATCCTGATAACTAGACTATGTATCACATCAAAATTTAATGGTTATTTATTTACTTAACGGAATATTACTATTTAGAATAACATATTTCTATCCTCACACCCATAATTTATATTCCCCTAATGTTTTCCCGGTTGAGTTTCCAATCCTTACTCCTAGACATTTTAACCTTAATCATGTTCATTTCAGGTCTGTGCCCTGAATACAAATAGCTTATTTTGCAACACAAACATATAAATAATTGTATCCTTTTTTTCTTCTTTTCCAATCAAGTTTCTTATTCTGCAAATCTAACTTCCATCTATAACCCTAGTTCAGAATCCTTTTCTACATAGTTGTTAGTGATAAACATATATTTTATGTTTTAGCCTCTGTAACACCACCAGTTTGACAGCTTTGAAGAAAGAAGGATCTTCTAACTCAGGAAGGATTATTTTTACCATTCTAATTTGGTCTTCTTCTAGCTCTAATTCCACAGCTCTTAAAATGCCTTTTTTTTTTTTTTATCTTTACCTTTGCAGAAGAAAGTCTATTAATCCACTCTTCTAAGTATAAGGACCCAAAAGTCTATTTAAAAACCAGTAAGATTGTTTCTATTTCTTGTTCCTGTTCCTCAGATGCTGTTATCCTGTCACTCTCAGAAACCAGAATGCTTCTCATCCCTTATCTCTGTCACACAAGATATTTCTTAGAAGTTTAGGATATTTGGCAATTTTACTTGCTTCCTTCTGCCACCTGGTTTGCAAAGGTTGGGAGGGAGATGAGAAGGGAGATCTGAAGGCAATAGTTTCCAGAGAGATACTCTCAGTTTGGGGATATCTTTGCAATGTTGCAGATGTCAGGTAATAAATGGATATGTCTGGGAGGTACCAAGTTATAGTGTAAGGGTTTTCAACCACTAAATTCATGAGGACATTTTTACAATATGCAAGAAAAAATGAGTTCCCATGTTATATCTGTATACTTAAGATGTGTTTTTTTAAAGTAAATAACAAACATGGTTACTTTCAGTAATTTAAAAGTAAAATTGTATTCCATCAGAAAAAATAACTTCTGCACATTTTTGACATTTTTATACATGTGGGAAGAATAGATTATGTATTCAGTCAACAGGCTATACTTCCTCTGTGTCTGAAAGGTTATAACCTCTACAAGTAGTAATTTATCTCCTCTTCTCACTCCCTCCCTCAAATTTGACAGCCACAAGTTAGAGACCTATGAGTCACAAGGACTGAATTAGCTGCTCCTCTTTGGCTGTGGAATTTGGGGCAAGTTACTCAGTCTCTGAGGTCACGGAGTTTTGTGAGGCTTCAAATTAAATAAGGTGGCATGTGCAAGAGCCCTCTATTCACTGACAAACAAGATATAAATTCAAGGTAGAATTCTCTGCATGCACAGAGGAAAAGGTCTACATAAGAATTGCAGGTGATGTGACCAAAATGGCTACAAAGTTCTGGCAGCCCCTGTGGAGAAACACCACTGTGGAAGTATTTGTGGATGGCAGGACATACTTTCTGGCTTCCTCCCTCCTGGCCCAAACCCTCTTCCTCCAGTGAAAATGGAGTGGGATAGCCCCTCTCAACTTATCACAGTCCTTGCTTCCATAGTTGATAATGTGTCATGTTAAATACCTTCTGCAGGAAGGAAATATCTCTGTCCTCTACCCTTCTCTAAATTCTTGACTGGAACCCGGGAACAAAAACAGATGCATACAAATTTAATACAAGTTATATAGGGAACAGAAACCTTCATAAGGAAACAAAGACACAAAGAAGCAGTTAATGGGATGCCTGGGTGGCTCAGTTGGTTAAGCATCCCACTTTTGATTTCGGATCGGGCCATGATCTCATAGTTTGTGGGTTCAAGCCCAGCATCAGGTTCTGTGCTGACAGATTCTCTCCCTTTCTCTCTCTACCACTCTCCTACTGTACTCCCGCTCTCTCAAAATAAATAAACATTTAGAATGTTTGCTTTATTTAAAAGAAAAAAAAGCAGTTAAACCTGAGTGTTGTTCTGCTAGGTCTAATGAAGAGTGGAGTCATGGAAAGATGTGACAGGACAGAGGACACAAGACTAAGTTTGGTGAACTGGGGGAAACTTAGCAAGGCCTGTTCCTTCATATTCTGCTTTGTGTCCCTTAGTCTTTGGAGATAAGGAGGCTCCTTTACCTCCGGGTGTAGGGAAGGTGGCTCACACATGAAAGTATAAAGTTCTGCTTCAGTGCAAGGTCAGAAGGTCCTCTGTGATCTGCCACTTTCCAAATCCCTTCATTTGAAATATTCACTATGCCACTGTATCATATTTTGAGGAAATGTATCCTGAACTCTGTCACTTCCAAGAATTCACTCTTATCCTAGTTTTCCACTGAAACTCATTTTACCTACATTAAAGCACAGCACGGTTTAACATTTTAAATGTTTTCTTTGGAATATCATTGGAAGAAAGAACGATTTTAGAACAATTTTGTTTACTTGGTGTAGTCAGAAAAGTGAACAAAAGGGCAGTTTTCTGCTTTACAGGATCATGTCATACATTGGAATAAATCTATAAATTAAAATAAACACTTCAGTGTTCAAAAGAATATGTCTGGAACACTTTAAGTTCTTTCTTGAATATACGATGTGAGAGGAAGTTTAATTTAAGTCACTCAGTCACCCAGTTCTGAGTGTACTCAAATATAAAATATGTATACTATTTAAACAAAATCAGATTATACATTAACAGATATGATTTGTGAACGCTTCATGGCTCTCTGGTCTCCACTTCAGTAAATATTAAGCCAACTTACTGAAATAACCAACAGAGGGTGTCATTTAGTGCCATTGTGACCAAGGGTGTGTCATGCATGGTAGGTCATGATTTGTCACCTGAGCACTGGTCTACCAGCAGAGTGTAACCACTGACTCATTTACGGAGAACGTTATGAAGCCATCCGCTCGTAATGATTTTCAGTCTTCGCTGATCTAGGCCAGATTTGAACTGCTGACCTGGAGGTGCAAAATCCCATATCCGGCCCCTCATTACTTGTGATGATATTGGTTGCAAATAGTCTTTCGGGAAAAAAAAAAAAACAAAAACAAACAACTAGGAAGGGGATATATATATTGCCTCAGTGTCTTCAAAGGACTTCCTTTATATACTATTTCAAAATGTTTCACTAATTTGTTTCAGAGTTGTGCTTCCATTATTAATATTTGGAATTCTGAAAGGAAGCAAGGTACGTTTTATGAAAAAAGATTATGAGGTTGAATCAGCCAGTCTTGCTGAGAAATATAATCAGTATTTATTATTTACATTTGCCTAAAGAATGATGGAAAAGAACAATTTATGAAAATGTCTGTTTTTAGTAGTCACTCTTATTTACAATTCGTTTAAAAGCTACAGGAGCGCTCTCAAATGCAGCAAACTAGAAACCAACTGAAGAATACAGGATCCCATAAATCTTATGACACTGACAAAGTAAAAATTAAGTATTTCACAAAATAGATCAGAAGCAAAGGGCAGGAGTAGATGGATGAAAAACACATTTGTAGCTTTTGCCCATCCAGTCTGTGCCTCCTCCACAGCAGATTCTGATATCTTAGGGAATATAGGTTACCCTGGAATAGTCATTAAATAGAACTTTCAAAGCAAGTGAAATAGCTGAACATCTTTGAGAAGGGGATTTCGTAAACGCACTATTAACATCATCATGCTAAATTGTGAGGTTCTCATGTAAAGATCTTTTCTTACATTTTATAAATTATTTCCTGACCATTATTATAGATATGTTTTACTTTGCTTACTACTGCAGACATTCTGACAAGCACAGCCTCCACAAATTCCTACCCCACAAGTCTCTGGCTGTGAGACAGGATTCTCTCAAGTACTCAGTTATAATGTATTTCCCATAAAACGGTAACCCACGAGGCCCAGTGTAAAATGGATATCACATTTAAGTGACTCAGTTCAAAAAAATAAGTAAATAATTAGTCTTTACAGACATCTCTTTGTAACTTAAGAGGATCCAAGTACACGGCCCACAGAAACTCTTAAGTATTAATTTTCCAATTCTAGAGCACCCAAGCTCCAGGAGCTTCTTATCGTCTGCCTTATAATAGCATCTTTTTGAACTTCAGCATCTCATGCCTACCATCTTGTATCCTAAATCACGTTCGTTTCTCTACTCTGTGACCTCTGACAAGTCCCATGACCTTCACTTTAGTGCCCATCCTAGAGATGAGGTTCATCTGTTGTCACTTTTTTTTTTCCTTTTTTTTTTTTTTTTTTAAGGAGGGTAGAGCATGTAGCTTTCTCTTTTTTCAAAAGGGGAGAATATATAGGTGGATACAAGGGTGGGTTATGGGTTACGCTAAAGGCAGGAGAATAATTCCTATGATGTGTGTGTGTGTGTGTGTGTGTGTGTGTGTGTGTTTTGTCTCACACGTGTGATACTCAATTAGAGATGCTATTTTTCTGTCCAATGGCATATGTAATAAGTCTATATGCCTTATAGCTTTGTGAATAAATTGACCTTTTATGTTGTTTGATTATATGATCTCTACAATAGAGTTTGTTTAAAAGAGAAATTTTAGGGATACTTAAGTGATTGTTGAAAAACATAACTCAAATATAAACAATTACTGTTTGTACAATGTGCTAAGCGCTTTACATACAAAGCTTATTTTATCCACAAAGTAACTCAAATAACATTTTACCTCAAATTTTATAGATGGTGAAACTGGGGTTTGGGTCAGTTAATAATTAGCTTGTTGTTAGTAAGGAAATGAAATATTGGATTTAAAACCAAAGAGTTTGTCTCTGTGGCCAAACATTTTAAACACTGTTCTATCCTCCATGACCCCTATGGGAGAAGGAACCCATATACCTTCTACTATTAAATGATATGATCTCTGAATAAACTAATGATCCTTCCAGAACCAGCTCAAATTAAGAAGCCATCTGATATCTGCCCCTCCCCATTCTTATCCTTAATTTGTGTGAAAGTAACATACTCACACTTGTATGAGGTAGGCCCTCAAAAACTTTATTGAAAGAAATTTCTTCTAATTCTAAAATACTAAAATTTATATTCATGAACAGATACAGTCTGTGCCTTAAGGTTTTAAAGAAAAGATTGAGAAAAAGCTGAAAACACACAACTATCAAAATTGTAACTTTGAACTAAGATTTATCTCAGTTCCCCTTTAAGGGAAGTGATCATTAATGATGGAAAATGGATTGGGTGCTAGTGTCCAGGTGAGAACTTAGTAATGACATCACCATTTCCCACTGCAGGCTGGGGTATTTGAACAGAGGTATGACTTAGTTGGAACCAAGCTATATTGAACAAACAGCACTGCTGCTACTATAAACCTAGCCCTAGCAGCAAATGTCTGCTTTGTCTTTGCCAAGAGTCCTTGAACTGATATAGAATTCTGTGGACCAGGGATACCTGGGTGGCTTAGTAGGCTAAGCATCTGACTTCAGCTCAGTTCATGATCTCATGATTCATGAGTGTGAGCCCCACGTCGGGCCCTGTGCTGACAGCTCGGACCCTGGAGCCTGCTTCAGATTCTGTGTCTCCCTCTCTATCTGCCCTCTCCCCTGCTTGAGCTCTGTCTCTCTCAAAAATAAATAAACAGAAGTAAAAAAATTTTTTAGAATTCTGTGGGCCAGGCTGGGTTTTCAAAGTGGAGGTAAAACTGAACAAATCTGATTAACCGCTTTGAGGAAATGGCACCAACAGTGATAAGCATAAGGAAGGATGGTATTATCATGCACTTGGATTTTATCAAAGAGCTTCAAATTCTATATCAAAGGCTTTTTGGAGGTAAATAGGGTACCCTCACACCAGAGAAACAACAAAAAGAAAACTTATCAATTTTCTTGGTCACCAAGAATAATCAATGAAAATTGGCAGACTCCAAAAGAAAATTTTAAAGTGATATTCAAACTGATTTTTTTTTCAATATTCCTCTCAATGTCATCTATAAAAAATTTTAATTTGTCCATCAAGTTTATCTCCTCTGCATCTGACATCTGAGAGCATATATACTGTTGAGGGTGAACATGGGATTTAGGTAACTTTCTTTGAAATGTTGAAATCTATGAAATAAACCAAAATATTATATGATGTGTGTGTGTGTGTGTGTGTGTGTGTGTGTGTGTGTGTATAAATTATCTCCCCTTTCTAATTACTATATGTTTCCCTAGCATGAAAATGAGTTTGTGAAGTTCATTACACTTTCATAAAAATATAAGTTAAGGACAGAGGAAAAGTATTAGATTTGAATTTCCTTGGTTTCAGTCATGAGGTGATCCAAGCCATTAAAGCTATTTAAACACCTTTCCTTTGGCATTCAAGATTGCGGCATGCTGTCTTCAGGCGATGTATTGCTGAAAAACAAGACTTTAATGATAGAAAAAAGAGGAACAAAGACTGAGCTACTCTTGTCAGTGTCAGTAAGTAAATAGCGCTAATCTATCTTCATTATTGCTATGCATGCTGTACTACCAGGTGGGAGAATGTGTAATATCTTTTACCATTATCCAGGAGCTAAGTAGCATGAAGAAACTTAAAGGCAGAATTATCTTTGATCAACAAAAATGTGGCAATCATTTCAGTCTGAAATTGCCTTCACAGGATTTTGACATCTTTCTGTGAAGATGCAAAGACCTCACACTTTCCCCTATTGTCATTATTTCTCAAGACTGTAAAGTTTGTTAGATTTGAATACTTAGTACAACCTGCCGCTCAGGGAGAGGGGAAAAAAAAACCCTCCAAAAACAATAAACACCTTTATCAGATTTTTTTTTTGTAATTCCCTTAAAGACATAAAAATTAATCTAAAAGAAAAACAAATCAGAAGTTTAAAATACAAGTATGTTCAGCCAGAATTAAATCGTTATTAAATCTTTTGAACAGTTTCATTTCTGACTTGTATATTCTTGATTCCTTTAAAAGATAATTTTCATTTACTTTTGAAATCTTGCTCAGGATGCAGATTTGCTAAACCCTAACTAATCAAAATCAGCCCCATGCAGAATTGTTGAATAAAGGACATTTGCCTTGGGGTTCTCTCTCTATAGTGACCCCTTCCCATTGCCTGTAGGACATTTTTTTTTAATTTTTTTTAACGTTTATTTATTTTTGAGACAGAGAGAGACAGAGCATGAACGGGGGAGGCTCAGAGAGAGGGAGACACAGAATCTGAAACAGGCTCCAGGCTCTGGGCTGTCAGCCCAGAGCCCGACGCGGGGCTCGAACTCACGGACCGTGAGATCATGACCGGAGCCGAGGTCGGCCGCTCAACCGACTGAGCCACCCAGGTGTCCCAGGACATTCTTTAAATAACTCATCATATCTAGGCTGCCTGAGTGCCCTAGGCGGTTAAGGGTCTGACTCTTGACGTTGACTCAGGTCATGTACTCATGATTCCTGAGTTCAAGCCCCAAATTGGGCTCCATGCTGGCAGTGAGGAGCCCACTTGGGATTCTTTCTCTCTATCCTTCTTTCTCTGCCCTCACCCCGCTTGTACACACACAGTCTCTCACTCCCTCTCTGGCTCTCTCTCTGAAAATAAATAAACTTAAATAAACAAATAAATAGCTCATCAAATCCAAAAGCAATCAGTGCCTCTCTCTTTCCTCACACCCAAGTCTCACTCCTTACTTCTACCACCACTTGCTACTCTTTGAGTGTTCCCACGTGTAAGTGGTCTCATCATTCACTGAGTTATTAGAGATATGTAGTCATCCTTGATTCCACATATAATCAATATTCATGTTGCTAATTCTACCTTCTAAATATTTCTTGAGGGGTGCCAGGGTGGCTCAGTCCATTGTGTCTCACTCTTGATTCTGGCTTGGGTCATGATCCCAAGGTTGTGAGCTCCGTGCTGAGCATGGAGCCTGCTTAAGATTCTCTATCTTTCTCTGCTCCTCTCCCCTGGTCGTGTTCTCTCAAAAATAATAATAATAATAATAATAATAATAATAATAATAATAAACAAAATAAAAAATAAATGATTTTTAAAAAGTAACTTTCTTGAATTTGTCCACTTTTCTCCATTCTCATGTAAATCTTCCTAATTAAGATCTCCACTATCTTCTTTCCCCCTCAGTCTGTTCCTCACCAGATTACTCTACTGACCCGGTTAAATGAAATCTGATCCTCTCATTCTTTTCAACTCTTCAGTGGGACAGAATAAAAGCCACATTCTTTCCTGCTTATAAGACCCCATGTAATCCTTAACCTGCTTACATCTTCAGTCTCTTTTCCTAGCCCTCAGGTCTTTTCTCAGTTATTTCCAAATCTGTTCCATGACTAAATATAATTAACAGTTTAAAAATTATAAATACATATAGCAAGTCTGGTAACCTTGGCGGAGTGACTGTGATTTTAACATACGTTATATGAAGAGGTTTAGGAAGATAAAGTTAGTCTAGTAAGTTGTGATTATTCACGGAGAGACATAACATACTAAGGAATATGGATTTGATTTATTCTGAAGGAAATGGGCAGCCACGGGGAGACATGATCAGTGCAACAGTTTAGGATAATGATATTTAGAGCAATAGGTAAAATTGGGTGGAGTGTGCAGGATTGGATTGGGAAACCAATAAGGAAACTATTGAGGTAAACTAGAAGTAATGAGAACTTCTGGTATGGTAGTGGCTGTGAGAATGGAAAGGAAGGAATCAAAGGGAGAATTATAATGAGGGAAAATTGATAGTTCTCAGTAAGTGATTGCCTGAGAGAGACAAGAGAGAGAGGAGTCAAAGGTAAACAGTATTTGAGCACAATGCATAGGAGGAAAATGGTACCATCAATACCTAGGACATACTGGAGGAGGAACAACAATGGTAAACTTCAGCCATATTGAGTTTGAAGAGTATTGTGACATACCAATCATGCAATGTTCAGAGTAGAAAAGTGAAAATTTCAGTCTTTTGTATGCTGAGTCACAGATTTGCATTGATCATTACTAAATTTTTTTTAATGTTCATCTGTTTTTGAGAGAGAGAAGCATGAGTGAGGGAAGGGCAGAAAGAGAGGGAGACACAGAAAGCAAAACAGGCTCCAGGCTCTGAGCTGTCAGCACAGAGCCCCATGTGGGGCTCGAACCCATGAATCACAAGATCATGACCTAAGCCGAAGTCAGACGCTTAGCAGACTGAGCCACCCAGGCATCTCTGATTATTATTTTTTAAACATCTATTCTCTTGTTGCTGGTATGGAAAAAAAATTTACATAGCCTAGACATTTATATTGCTGTAAGGGAATATTCAAATCATCTTTCATGCAGCACAGAGCAGGGCTGGCTACATAATTTTCAGGGCCCAGTGCAAAATGAAAATGTGGAATCCCTGATTTAAATATTAAGGATTTCAAGGCTCTGTCGGTTAGCGTCCAACATCGTCTTAGGTCATGATCTCACAGTCCATGGGTTCGCGCCCCACATCAGGCTCTGTGCTGACAGATCAGAGCCTGGAGCCTGCTTCATATTCTGGGTCTCCTTCTCTCTCTGCCCCTCCCTTGCTTTCGTTCTGTCTCTGTCTCTCTCAAAAATAAATATAAAAAAAAATTAAAATAATCAAACAAACAAATAAATATTAAGGATTTCAAGATGGTAACATTAATAAACCAAGCCCAGGTCTAAGCACTGAGCTCTGTGCAACTACAGAGATTTCACACCTGTGAAGCAAGCCATGTGCAAGGATGGACTGTTCTGCCTCCCTTATTTTCATGATTACTAGAAGAGATTTCAATAGTCTATGTCCTCTTGTATGTCTCAAAATGCCCTTATAATTCTGATGGGGTACAATCAGCTTTACTCAATTTTTTCATGCTTCATATAATCATAGTAAAAATAGATCTTCTTTGATAGAACTCTTGACACATTTATTATCTGTCAAAGACACAAAGACTGGGGGAGCCGGAAGAAAAGGGGGGAGGAGAAGGGGAAGAAGAAGAAATTGAGAAAAGCAAAACTTAAAAAAAAAAAAAAAACAAAAAAACCCCAAAACCCTCTCATTTTTGGTCCATGCCTTCTTGTTATTAAGTTAAATATTTGATATTATTTTATTTTTAATGAGCATTAACTAGGCATCGTTCTAAACCCTTTGCAAATCTGAACTAGCTATCCCGAACAAATCTGTGAAGTAGATCTATTACCCCATTCTACAGGGGAGGAATGTGAGGTGCACAAGGGTTAAGGACCTGCCCAAGGTTATACAGCAAGAAGCAGCAGAACCAAAACAAAGCAAGGCCCTCTGGCTCCAGAGTTCATGTGCTTCCATTAATCCACTACACTATCACCTGCATATGCTACCATTTCCTCACTCACTAAAACAAGAGCAGATAAAATGTTACATAATCATTTTTAAAATTCCAGGGGAAGGGGCGCCTGGGTGGCGCAGTCGGTTGAGCGGCCGACTTCAGCCAGGTCACGATCTCACGGTCCGTGAGTTCGAGCCCCGCGTCGGGCTCTGGGCTGATGGCTCAGAGCCTGGAGCCTGTTTCCGATTCTGTGTCTCCCTCTTTCTCTGCCCCTCCCCCGTTCATGCTCTGTCTCTCTCTGTCCCAAAAATAAATAAAAAAATTAAAAAAAAAAAAAAAAAAATTAAAAAAAAAAATAAATAAAAAAAAAAAAAAATAAAATTCCAGGGGAAATGGTTATTTGAGATACATAAAAATATTTTTCAAAAAGCTGTCTTAAATAGGAAGGACAAAAATTATGAAAGGTTATTGAAAATATCCAAGAAAGAAATCGTGGAACTTTGGGTAAATTTTGAACAGAGCATATTGAGAGTAATTTAGCATGACAAATATACACTATCTTTCATTTAAATTCCTACAACTATATACAAGTAAAATTTAAATCAGTAGCTTGTCATCTAATGTATAAATAATAATTTTAAATGTCTGTTGGCAGGAGGGGAAGGGGGAGCTTCTTTTGAACTTTTTAATTGACTGCTTGTATCTTGCCACCTCCCTGCCTCATGCCTAATACAGTGAAAAGTTAAGAGACTCTTATTTTATTATTCGGTATTCTGTATTGTACTAGAATACCATTAAACCAGAGGCCTCGGGTTTTTCAAGAGGTTGAAAGCATCTGGCAGGGAGGTGCTGATGGAGAAGTCTGACTGGGAAGAGAATAGAGTTGGTGAGTAGTCAGGCTCCTATAGAATAGTCTCATTTTAATTATTCAGGGAAATCCAAATGGGCACGTATAACTTTCTGTCATATGAAAGAAAAAGTAGTAACTTACTATTAACACCTACTCTAACTCACTCTTTACCAATTCTTAAACTTTTCTAAAACCCAGGCAATCACAAAATTTACTTTCTAAAACATGGGACTGCTTTTGAAAATAAAAGGGAGCATTATTAAAAATCATGTTGTGATAGCAGGTGTAGGCCAGGACTCTCCCAAGGCAACTACAGTATACAATCACTTGACTTATGACCAATCCAATCTACCCATCTTCACCTTGACATCCAAAAGACATGAAATCTCATTACACTCATTCCAAACTGGTAACATTCACTAACTGGCTCAGATGTAACTGTATGCATTTGGTTCATTTTCTGTGACTCAACACATGCATGCACAAATGTTTTTCAGATCATCCATTTGTCTCTGATATAGGTTAACTGGAAATAGAAGTTATGAAAAGTGAAATTTCCACCCTGTCATGTTTATACCAATTTTGAAAGATATAAAAGAAAGAGGAGGGAGGGAGAGAGGAGAGAGGAGAGGCCATTTGGACGGGTGAGAAGGGTAACTGCCAATTTTAGTATTAATATCTGTGAAATGTGGCCCAATAATTTGATTTTTATCAATAATCCTAGAGCTAGTGAGGCTTGGAATTAAGAAACATTGGTCAGTTTTAAAGTAATATCTGTATATCAACCAGATGTCAATGTCCACCCTGGGCTCTGGTTTTTACAGGTCTAACATTTTTGTTCACGGCTACTTGTATAAAACCTGAGAGTCTATAACATATACGCATTTGTGATTTTCCTGAGCCACAGATTTTATTTATAAACCAAGTATGGGAATAAACTACTTATCTAGCAATTGATCCCAGTTGACTCAGGTCATCATATCCACACCTCAAAATTGTCACTACTGTTCTTCATTCACCATTAGCATGCATTGTTTATTACAAGATTATAGGCTAGAATAGTGTCCAATAATTCAGTGGCTTGGTGTTCTCTATAATGAAAGAAAAATTCCCTTCTACAAGAATCAATGTCAACTGTGTGCATAAGCAAATCTCTCTCAGTATACCAATCCATTTAAACCCAGAAGTACGAGTCATAAGACTGTTTTGGAGTAACTAAAATTTGAACAAGGAAAGTTGGATTGTCCTTCTCCACTCTAGGAATGTTTCTACCCGAAGAACTATAGCTCCTTGATTCAGAGCACCATTTTCTCTACACAGTTGTTTAACACAGAATTCATGTCCTGCAGCCTTTTTTTCTTTTTGAGTGCCCACAAACACTGTTCTATCACATCAAGCAAGGTACAACATGATTGAATGGCCTTAAATTTTCTTTTACATCAATCACATTTCAGGCACATCTATTTGAGGCTACCCCTTGGTTACCTTGATCAAACATAGGCCTATCCCAGGACTCTATCAACCCATTTACAAATCATCTTTTAGGTATGGAATAACTTCAGCTTCTCCCACCTCTTATTATAAGCTGTTGGATTTTTTGTTTCTCTCTTAGAGTGAGATTTATTTCCAAATTCTGTGGCTTCTTTCAATAACTACAATGATCCAAGTGCAGTTTTAGGGAAAATTTACTTCAATATTTAGACTTATTCTGTCTTTGAATAATTTAAGCCCTACACAGGAAATCAATTTTACTAATCCACCAGCTTTGATATACATTGTTAATCATTAAAAAAAACCCTGAGTTTTAGGTAAATAAAGAGAGGTGAAGAATGGCCTAATATATATTTTGGCAATACAACCTAAAGATCTTTAAACTTCTGCCTTTAAAAAATATCTGTCTGGGTGCTTGGGTTGCTCAGTCGCTTAAACGTCCAACTTGGGCTCAGGTCATGATCTCGTGGTTTCTGAGTTCGAGCCCGGAGTCAGGCTCTGTGCTGACAGCTCAGAGCCTGGAGCCTGCTTCTGATTCTGTGTCTCCCACTCTCTCAGCCCCTCCCCCACTCATGCTCTGTCTCTCTCACTCTCAAAAATGAATAAATGTTAAAAAAAATAAATATTAAAAAATATAGGTCTCTTTTTGATAGTGGTTTCAGATAAGAGAATAAGGATTTGTGTCATTACATCCTTTAGTTATCTAATATTTTGTAACTAGCCACGCCAAAATTTAGTGGTTTAATACAAGTTTTTTTTGTTTTCTTCATGATTCTTTGCCTGGCTGGACCTAGCTGTGTTATTCTTCTCTCCTTATGTTATTGGCTAGAGTTATTCATGTGGTTGCCTTCATCTGAGCGTTTGGTAGCACAGCTTGGGGTAGATGTCCAAGAAACCTCTTCCCAAATCTGACAGTTCATACTGGCTGTCACCTGGGTACATGGTTGGCTCCCATGTGGTCTTTCTCCCTCCAGTGGTCTATACTCACTTCCTCACAAAGTGGCAGCTGGGTTGCAACAGAATGAAAGCAGAAGCGATCTGGCCCCTTAAAGCCTAGATTCAGAAGTGGCACAGTATCACTTTCATCCTGTCCTACTTGTTAAAAGACTTCAGGGGAGTGGGGATAGTCTCCGTTTAGTGAGAAGAGAGGCACATTCATATAAGGAATGGATTTTTTGACAGCTATCTTTGGAGATAATCTACCATACATGTGATACGTACATGACGTACATGACGTGTTCACTGGGAAAACAAAGGTTATACGACCATGTGTATTGAAATCAGGGAGGCAAAAATGTGTCGATGTTTGACCAATTTTTCTTTCTAGCAATCCTATATAAATTGTTTAATAAGTGCTATTCCAAATTGTTTTCTCTTAAGCTTAAAGTAAATCTTCAACTCAGCAGGTTAGTTTGGTATTTTAGGCATTTTTCCAACTTCTCATTTCTTGAAAAATATCTGCTCTCGGAAAAAATTTTTTTGCTAAGGTGCAAAATCAAGAATATTTATCATCTTTCTCCATCTAGTAGAGTTTTAACTAAGAGAATCAGTTATGAATAATATTTATCCAAACTTAGTAATTAGTTTAAATATCATGAAGTTCAATCTATATTGATTCATTTTTCCTAACAAAATTATATATATATAGCAAATAATCATTAACCATCATCTGATATCACTCCTGTCTTATACAAAAATCTAATTAAACTGGTCTTGGTTCTGAAGAGTTCTTAATGAAAATATTTAATATCTCAAGCATATTCTACTTTTAAAAATAAAATTCAGAAAATAAAACCCATGAAGATGTTTCATCTTCTCCAGTGTTGTATTATTTGAAAAGAAGGTCTTTTTTTCTCCAGGAAGCACAGCTAGCCTGAAATCACTCAGCAACAAATTCTGAAGACAGACTATATAAGATGAGTAGGGAGGAAATTTCTGTCTCCAAATGGCCAATGTCTCCACTCACACATAGGGTAGGATACATCATCATTTGCTGAAAATTTCTGATTGGCCTGATCTGACCAGGCCAGAGGGAATTTATACATTATGTTTTATTTGACTCCACCCTTCCCAACATCTATGTCTCTTTATTTAGGCAACAATTTTAGACTTCCTATACACAAGAAGTGGTTAGAAGCCATAATACGTGAACTTTTACAAATAAAGATCAACCTGATCTATGCCCTTAAATTATGTATGTACTCATATGTATATACATATGTATATAGATTTTTAAATAGTATTTTATACTATAATAAGATATACTTTTAAAATTATTATGTCAGAATGGAACAATGAATAATTTTCATTATAATTAGAAAAAAAAAGTGTCAACTATGGTAGGGAGAATATTTCCCTATCCACCCCAAAAATGTTCAGTCCTTAATCACTGGAACCTTTGCCAGGTTATCCCACACAGTAAGATAGACTTTACAAAGGTGATTAAAGTTAAGGAACATGAGATAGGAAAATTGTCCTGGATTATCTGAGTGTGCCCAATTTAATCACACGTGTCCTTAAAATTGGACGACCATTCCAAGCTGTGGTCAGAGAAGATATGACTATGGAAGAAGAGCCAGAGAGATGTGATATGAAATGGCTCAACCTGCCATTTCTGGCTTTGAAGATGGAAGACAAGGGATACCAATCAAGGAAAGAGGACAGCCCCCAGAAGCTACAATGAGCAGTGAAATGGATTATATTCTTTCTGTGACTCTCCAAAATAGAACACAGCACTGTCAACATCTTGATTTTAACCCAGTGAGACCCATATTGGACTTCTAACCTACAAAACTGGAAGGTAATAAGTTTGTGATTCTTAGGCCCTCACATTTGGGGCATATTTCATTTTGATTATTTATATACAATGCTACTATCATCCAAACCTACAAATACATAAAATATTTAGGTAATACCAATATTGAAACTATTCTTAGATAGTCTAATCATTTACCTATATTGAAAATCAATCTGTTGATAAATTAATATTATTTAAATAAGTTGAATCTGTAATTATTTAGACTGCATGTGTTTGTAGATATGCTAAGACATTTAATTGTATTGTTTCAGAGAACAGTTGACATGACAGTAAGCTTTCTATTCTATGTATTATTTTCTTTTCCTTCCAGTGGTAATATGACAGATATTGTCACTAATATTTATATCTACCTCTGTCTTTTCCACACATATCCCAATTTTGAAGCAGGTAGAATTATTTGCCAATTTCAGAGGATGATTAGTAATTGGACTACAACTACCATAGCTATGGCCCCATCCTCTCCACCTGTGCTGAGGCCCATGGTTGGTCTTATGGCAAATGAGACCAAACAAGAAATATTTAGGGGACTTTCATTTCCACAAGAAGAGTTTTGCATCCTACCTTTGTCCGTAGATGAAATTTTGCCATCATGAGCCACAGCAACCATCTTGCAGCTAGAAGGAGATAAACAAGCACAAATGCAAAAAGTCTACATGACAAAAATAGTAGATAGAAGAATAAAAGAACCTGCTTTGAACTGTCTTTCTTGGTCTTATTTTTGAATCTTTACTAGACTTTTTATTACATAAGCTATTATCTGATTTTCTGCTATGTACAAACACATATTAACAGGTATAAGTGAGAGGACATTTCTTTAGACATCAAGATAAATACAAGTGATCATAAACAAAGCTTTAAATTAAAAATCCTTGTCTGTCATCATATCTGCCATGGAGTCTGAAGTTTTGAAAATTTAATAAATAAATAAATAAATAAATAAATAAATAAATAAATATCGGTGCTTTAAACATTTGGAATTCTCGAAAGTTTTCCTCCATTACGGGAATGTTTGGGCCAAATCCATTTTATGAATTTTCTGTAACTTTTTTAGAAAATTAAGTATTACTTATTAACGAGCTGCTAGTTAGTATTAATTGATAAATGCAGCCATACAAAGAAAAATACTGTTCAAAAGTGCTCTGTTCAGTTCTTTGAATGAAGATATTTGTGACACACATCTGACAAAATTCGCAGAGCCTGATGCTGTATGTACATAGTTTGTACTACTACAATGTAACTTGTAGTTCTCCCCAACCCTGGCCATCATGATCCCTCAAGTCTCCCTCTTTCTGTAAACACCAGCCCAAATCCTTTTCTAGAAGGGGAAAAATCTATTGGGTCGTATTGTAGAGTCTCTTAAAATAAGCACATTAAAAAAAAAATTATTTTTGAGAGAGAGAGAGAGAGAGAGAGCAAGTGGGGGAGGAACAGAGAGAGAGAGGGAGACACAGAATCCGAAGCAGGCTCTGGGCTCTGAGCTGTCAGCAGAGCCAGATGTGAGGCTGGAACCCAGGACCATAAGATCATGACCTGAGACAAAGTCAGATGCTGAACACACTGAGCCACCCAGGTGCCCCAAAATAAGTGTAACTTTAAAGCAACTTCGCATATAACAGGAGTTTCAAGGGACGCCTGGGTGGCTCAGTTGGTTAAGTGTACCAGTCTTGGTTTCAGCTCAGGTCACGATCTCACAGTTACGGAGAATGAGCCTAGCCTGCATCAGACTGCACTGACAGCATGGAAACCGCCTATGTCTCTTTCTCTCCCTCTCTCTGTCCCTCCCCTGCTTGCGCGCTTGGACTCTCTCTCTCCAAATAAAGGAATAAAACTTAAAAAAAATAAATAAATAAAGAGTTTCAATTCAAAAAACAAAACAAAAACAAAACAAAAAAGTTGGTCTTTAGAATTTTCAACAAAATAGCAACTAGGTTGAGTTTATGTTTGGTGGTTTTTTCCTGCTCCTCCTTTTTCGATTTATTCATTTCTTTCTTTCTTTCTTTCTTTCTTTTTTTTTTTTTTTCTTTTTAACTCCAATCTCTGTTCTCCTTCCTCCAACTTTTGGCACTGTTTTCTCTGTCAAAGATGCCAAACCTTCTTTCCCTTCCCCCAAATGCATATTAGTCCCCTCATTTCTGCAACTGATATCATTTAAGAAGAAAATAATTTAAATTCATTCACATTAAAGAATGACTGGCTGATAGGCTCAACTACCCCCATAATTATTTTTATTTTAAAACAAGGAGATTATTAACCTAAATTACACTCATTAGAGAAGCAGCTGGCATATAGGCCTAAGTTTTCATCTAAGCTCTGTCTGTGTGAAACTGACCATGTCACTCATTCACATCA
Source organism: Panthera leo (assembly GCF_018350215.1). NCBI lineage: Eukaryota > Metazoa > Chordata > Mammalia > Carnivora > Felidae > Panthera > Panthera leo. Next base: position 31,303,678 of record NC_056687.1, read on the forward strand.
GGATTCACTTTTATCTTTTAAAGACAAGTTTAAATTAGAAAATTGTTACAGCTTCTTAAAAAAATGTCAATATCCTATGATTCTTTACATGTAGAAAGAAAATTTTGAGTTAGGGGATCCGCGTATTACACCTTTTCTGGGACATGTATATGAATCATCTGAACAAACTGGTTCTATAAATTCTCTCAACTTTGTCCAAAAAAGATGGTAATATTAAAAAAAATAAAAATACATTTTTAAACAGGAAACAAAATTGTCATACCCACCTTTTTCTTCTTGGTAACTAACTTCCCAAAGATTTTTTTTTTTTTTTTAAGTTATTGCCATGGGGCACCTGTATGGCTCAGTCAGTTGAGCGTCCGACTTCGGCCCAGGTCTTGATTTCACGGTTTGTGAGTTCGAGCCCTGTGTCGGGCTCTGTGCTGAGAGCTCAGAGCCTGGAGCCTGCTTCGGGTTCTGTGTCTCCCTCTCTCTCTGCCCCTCCCCCACTCATGCTCTGTCTCTCTCTGTCAAAAATAAACATTAAAAAAAATTAAGTTATTGCCATACTGAGAATGAATAAAAGATTAATGAGTGGGATGATATTTAGTTATTGGATTCATTTATTCTTTTTTTTTTTTTAAATTAATGTTTATTTATTTTTGACAGAGAGAGAGACACACACACACATAGCATGGGCATGGGAGGGGCAGAAAGAGAGGGAGACACAGAATCCGAAGGAGGCTCCAGGCTGTCAGCACAGAAACCAACATGGGGCTCGAACTCATGGACCATGAGATCATGACCTGAGCCAAAGTCAGAAGCTCAACTGACTGAGCCACCCAAGCACTCCTGGATTCATTTATTCTTTAAGGACAAACTCCAGCACTGTTAGAGCCATTTGACAGGTGTGAAAGATGACAGCTGTAGAAACACACTGTTACAGGAAGCGCCATGCCTGCATGTAGAAGGTATTGGTCCACATAGAAACTTGGAACTTTCACTAGAAGTTGGAAGAAATTTAACTTGCTATTGTGTCTTAAGTAAACAATGACACCAATTAAGGCTACCAGACCTCCTTCAAACAAACTCAACTCCAGTTATAAAAAGGCTACCACACACACACACACACACAAAATTATCTAGATTTTAATTGTCTAGATTTGCTATCCATCTACTATTTGTGATGAAAGGTTACCAGATGAAGAAAAGAGGCAGTAAATTCTAGTTATTGCTCAGGAAATTGCTGTAGCACTTAATTTTAAATGAAAGTCAAAGTGAAATGCTATTAATAAAAAGACTCATGACAAGAAAAGTTTATTTTAGAGTGGTATAATACAATTTAGAAGGATACTGGATTCCAGGGTGGGATGTTAGACTATTTACAAAGTAGGAAATGACTTGCATTGGGGAAACCTTGAACATAATTGAAATCACTTAGGATGTATGGACAATAGGGAGTCTAATGTTTTTTATGTACTATATCTCCCTCAGGATGCTCCATACTAAATAAGGGAAAAGTTTTAAAATATCCTTTACATTATGATAGGAAGCTTAGAAGCATAGGAGATAAAAGTTTAATCAGACACCAATGAACGGCAAGAGTTGTACTATGTTCACAAATTTTTATAGCATGGCACATAAGTTTGGAACCACATTAGTTCTTGCCTAAAACAGAACAATTGACCCTTAATTTTGTGAAGGTTTCCAGTGTGGATGCCAAATTCTTCAAACACCCTTTGGACATAGCCCATGGCATATGTTCATGGTCTATATTTTAAGTCTAGGTTTTCAAGAGTTTTCCTAAGATCTCATTTGCATGATATAAACATTAACACACCCAAAATTTCAATCCAATCTTACTGCACTCAGGATCTTGGTCCAATTCTCTGTAGAGCAAAATTTAAGATTATCCACTCATTTCAACAAAATTGGAAGATATTTGTGTTAGATGATAAATACTTGATACCCACAACAGGGTATAAATGGGGGGGGGGGCGGGGAGACATAATGCAAAAACAGGACCATTCTATTTTCATATACAAAATTTTTTTGGTTTGGATATTTGACATCTATTTATAAGACACAGCCTTTGTGACAGACTATCCCATGTTACCAACCATGTTGAATACTAAATGTGGGCAAAAATGGGAGGCTTGTTTCCTATATTCACTTTGCAGAACCCACAATGGATACATTTTAAATTTCCAATGAATTCATCCATTCCTTTGGGCATATGGGTAGGCCCTGCCTTTTTATGTTGCAGAGAAGATCTATTTCCATTTGCTTCCCATGAGAGACATCATCATGTCCCTATGTCTCCCACCATGCTGTGATTTTTCTCCTGGGCACGGCCTGCACTATTCTGCTGACTCTCAACATTGAACATACCCAGGGTAGCCGGTCCAGAGTGACTTCAGTCTTTTCTTTGCTCACCATGACCTTGTTGTGCTTCAAGATTTCAATTCATTGCAATGGCAGCCAATCATGTAACATTTAAAGGAAATAAATAATGGACTTCATAAAACTGTAAGCAGCTAATAGGATTCATCTAAAATATAGGCATTGCCACTGGGCCATTATTTTAACCCTAATGCCCGCACATTGAAGAATCTACCCTCTAGTTCTCTGTCTGCTTGTGGATATGCCAACACTTTTGGCTTTCCTAATTCTGTTACCCAAAAGTCACAAAGTGTCTTCTCATTAAAGAGCAGAATTTTGTAGCAATTTTCACCTTTGCATTACTAGGTAATTGAGGGCATGTAAACTTTTCTATTAAATGTGGGATTACACAGTTTAAAGTAACCCATCCTTTTCAAAGTTTTACAAAGCATGTTAATAGTCCTTCGTCATTTGATCTTCAAAACAACGCTATTTCTATCCCTACTTCATTATGTGGAAAGTGAATTTCAAGGAAGAAATCAAGACTGCCTATGGTTACAAAGTTAGTGTCAGAGCCAGGAAAGCAGAGGTCTTTTCTCTTAGTGAAATGCTCTTTCTAGCACATGACATTGACCATCAGAGGTATTCAATACTCAATCTTCAGACATGTTAGATTTGTAGCTTTTATCTGACCCTACGTATTAGTTCATAATTTCATTCACATCTTTCTCAGTACACTTTATGGGAGAAGTTACTTGCCAACTTGCAGTGGTTTCTGGCTTCTTTTCATACTGGCTTGTGAACACAATTATAGCCTGAAGACTGAAGAATTTTCCAGTACTGGTATTCTTTTCTGAAACGAGTTATGCAGATCCTTTTTATGCATGACTGAATGAGATGAAATGGAAATATGAGATCACCATTCTTCATTCTCTTGTTCAATTTCAGGTCTGTATGTATTTTCTAAGAGCCTACTATGAGTTACACTCTGGGATATGTAATATAAATTTTATATATATTTATATGCATTTAAATATATTTTATATATTACATATAAATTATATATATAATTTTCAGCCCGGACAACTAAAGAAAATACTTGATTCTTTACCAACTCTGGCTGGCCTCAAGCACCCTTCTACCTAGCCTTGGGATTTTGCCATCTTTTTCCATAAGGGAAACTTGTGTAACATTTGCTGAAACCAGGTTTACTGATGTTAAATGCTCTGTAAATCCAATAAATATAGTTCAGGAGTTTTGATGTTGATCTTTTTATTCTTCCCTTATCTGGAAAGCTGCAGAGATCACGAGCACTCTGGCTTGTGGGGTCAAAAAGCACATTGCTGATCAGTTCCTTCATGTCTGAAGATGCAGTCAGTGGCAAAATAAAATTAAAAATTAGCTCATGTGTTGCCAGCAAGATACAGACACAGGAATCTTAGTTCATGAGAATTGGCTTTTTGACCCATTTCTCTTAATAGTCTTGATAAAATAGGACTACATGCTTATATGTTAAGGAAAAATGTGCAATTTTTGAGTAATGTCTTTAAAGATTGCGATGGATTGTTTTATACTTTAGGAATATAACTAATAATGGTATGGAGGATAAGTTGGGTAAAATAGAAACAATGAGTTAAGTTAGGACACTGTTGCAATAATCCAAACAGAAGAAAAATAGAACCTGAAAGACTATAGAGACATTGAGATACTGTGTAGCTAAAAAAATTCAGTAGAATTTTTAGACACGATAAGAGGTTAAATATGGGAAGAAATTTCAAGGTTTCTCATTGAGAAACTTAATGGAAAATGATGTCCTTAGCATAGATAGCAAGCATATGAAGATCAGTTTGGAAAGAACGTATGTTTAGCTTCCAAAAAGATCAGTTTGGTATCGCTCTACAACATTTGTATTGGGGGGAGGGGAGACTAGTATTCCAGAAGGGCCAGGGATAATGATGTGGATGGGGGTCAACAATGTTTAGACCAAATGAAAGTCATAGGCACATAGAGTGATAGGGGGAGATGATGGGCTGAGATTAGAAACCTGAAGAAATAGAGCACTTAAAGAGAGAAGCGAGAACCGCAAAAGGATTTGCAGAAGCGTTCTGACAGATATGGAAAAGGAGACTGTTAGAAAAAGAGCTGAAAAGAGATTTTTTTTAACTGCCAAATGCTGCCAAATTCATTTAAGGAAAAAAAAATCGCTAGGAAGCAATCTTTGAATCGTAAATATTTTTCAGGCAACTTAAAGACAATTTATTTAGAGTAATGGAAATAGAATTCAGATTGCAGGGCACTGGGTAATGGAAGAAGGAAGTGAAGGCAACTCATAGGAAACTAATCTTTTAGGAAGCTAACCCCAAAGACAAACAAAGGAATGAATATTTATTGCTTTAAAATAAAAATAAGATTATTTGAATTGAAGAGTAAAGACAAAGTACAAAAATAAAAGTCATTGTAGTTATCTAATATTCCGTTTCTTTTACTTTATACTTTTCATAAATGTTATAAAATCAGTTAGAGGCTAGTTTTATAAAAGAAACTCCTACTTTGCAGAGGACAATCTATACCTTACTAAGTACAGATATTAAGCTTGTCAGTTTTGAAGATTAAATTTGCAGAGTTATTCAGGATGAGTAGGCAAATATAAACTAAAATCACTCCAATTATTACTTCCATAGTTTTTAGAAATGTAGCACATACCAGAATACCGACACTACAAAGTGAAGGCAGGTAGATATAGCTATCAAAACAACCATTAAAACTATTGAAATAAAGTAAAATTGAAATAGACATTGTTATGGCAAGATCTCCTGGGTTTATGTGGTTAGCTTAGGAGGTATTTCTTGTTCTTGGTTTAATCAAATCAGTGTAAAATGTCATGGTCAGTACATCAAACATTACTTGGGATAAAATGAATTTCTATGGGTCTCTAAGAACAACTTGCACTTGTGGTTTTAACATTCACTATTATTTTAACAAACAAAATAATATTTGCAGAGTATTTTATATATCTATATATAGCTATAAATTTCATAGTTGTCCAACAACCCTTTACTCTGCTTCTTTCCAAGGTAATAAATTTCACTCTGGACATGTGGTCTCCAGCTAGAGAAAATTCTCCACTCTTCTTGTGGCTACGTGGGGCCTCTTGACTTCATTTCCCCAATTAAAAGTGAAAAAAATTTAAAATTGCTTTCCATTCCTTTGCATTATTTTCCATTGCCACAAGATAGAATAGTGATGGGTTTATGACCCAGTTTTGTCATGTTTTGTTTTTGAGGTGTAGTTTACATAGTATAAAATGCATAGATTTTCAGTGGATAATTTTGACAAAATGTGTATGTATATATATATATATATACATATATATATACATATATATATATGTATATATATATATATACATATATATATATATCTCACTCAAATCAACATATAGAATATTACTCCTAGTTTCCACATCACTAATGCTATCACATGTACTGATATTTCATTTATTCTCATTGCTAAGTAGTCATCTCTTGTGTGACTATCTGTATTTACACAGAATATTTTCATTCATTCTCCTATTGACGGCAATGTGGGTTGTTTTCAGTTTGGAGCCACTCTAAAAAGAACTGTTATGGATACTCTTTTTAAAATTTGTGTGTGAACACTTTCTTCAAGTTAAAACCTAAATATAATTATTACTGGGCTATAGGGAAAGTGTATGTTTACCTTGTATTATAGAAACTTCAAAAATAATTTCCAAAGTGGTTGTACTATTTTATACTCCCACCAGTGATATAACTGGACCAGATTTTCACCATGAAGATGAAGATAATGCCCTAAGGGATTGGGAAGCAACTATACAGGAGGAAACTTGGTCCTAGAATAGAGCAATGGTTGCTACTACCTTTGACCACTTGCCTCCTTTCTATTCCACTGGAGTGAGATAAACTAAACAGTGACATACCAAGGAGGTAGAACAATGGGTTCAGTCTCCCCAGTCTAGGCATCATGGCAGGGGGGGAGCAGGTACTTTTTTTGGTAGAGAATTTATAAACTAAAATCCACGTGTTTGGGTCAGCCTGTTTAATTTCTAAAAAGATATCAGTGATAAAGTATTTCTCCATACCATACAGACCCCTTACATGTCCTGCCCTTCGTGTGTCACTGAGAAAAAGGACTATCTTGCCCAAGCCAGTCTACGTTTTTTAAAACACTTACCTATTCTTGGTCTTCTTCTTGAAAATACCTGGATTTCAAATGTGCATCTTTATATTATTACATACTTTCTAAAAAACCATACAAGTATTATACAAACACTGAGTGTTACTATCAAAAAAAAAATCGGTTTAGGGTGTATTTTTTAACATTTGAGTTATGAACAACTTAAATCAAGTCATCTATTGCTTACTTTTTGTATTAAATATCCACAATGTTTTATAGAGTTAAAACTTTTATAGGAATTTAGAGATATTTTATCATTAATAAAACAAACAAACAAAAAAAACAACGTGAATTACATGGCAGGATTTCAGGCCATCATCCTGACATCCTTAAGCAAGGGGGCTCACCCAAGCAACATTTATAGAGCTCCATTTCAAGGTTCATACAATATACAACCTCTCTGTGAGTCATCTCTCCACCCGTCTGAATAAAGTGAAGTCAATACCAAATAAAACGGCATCCACAGCACTTTGCTTTCTTGACCAATGACTTTGATGCTCGGCCTCCTTTAACACCTTTACCTCAACCTTGCAAATGAACATGTCTTCACCTTTTTGAGTCACAACGTTGACTTCCTCCAAATGCAGTCCTTCTTCATGACAGACTCACATCCACAGACTAGTGTATTCCCTCTGCATTCACCAGGCATGACACAAACTAGCAATGACATGAACACAAGACAGTAGGTACATGAAAGGTCTCTCTATTCTCTTGAGGTTTGGGTTATCAGACTTTGCTATTTTGGACACCTCTAATTACGGAGTAAAAATAAATTGCACAAGGGAGTGCCTGGGTGGCTCAGTCCATTGAGCATCAGACTCTTGATTGCAGTTCAGGTTGTGAACCCAGGATCATGGGATTGAGCCCTGTGTCCAGCTTCATGCTGAGTGTTGAGCCTGCTTAAGATTCCCTCTCTCCCTCTGCCCCTCTCCCCTGTTCATTTTCAAATAAATAAATAAATAAATAAATAAATAAATAAATAAATAGCACAAGATACCTAAGTGCTTTCAAGAAATGTATTTGGACACACTGTTTTTAAGTTTATTTCAAGAGACAGAGAGAGTGCACATGTATGCCAGCAGGAGATGGGCAGAGAGAGAGGGAGGGAGAGAATTCTAAGCAGGCTCTGCACTGTCAGCATGGAGCCCTACATGGGGCTGCAATTCACCAACCATGAGATCACAACCCGAGCCAAGTGTCAGGTGCTTAACCAACTGAGCCACCCAGGCACCTCTATTTGGATATAATACTTGTCCATGTTATGCAAAGACTTCCAGGACCACAGCTGTGGTTGGACAAGTTTCATTTACTATTCATTGTAGAAAGGGAGAATAAACATATTGGGAGATTGTGGGGCATCTCAACAGGAGAGTATAATAAAGGACTTATAAGATCTGAGCTTGTTTTAGGTGATTCGGAGTGACTTTTTTTAAATTGTTATCTTTTTAAGTTTGTTTGTTTGTTTGTTTATTTATTTATTTATTTTATTGAGAGAGAGAGAGAGAGAGAGACAGAGACAGAGACGGAGACAGAGAGAGAGAAAGGGAGGGGCAGAGAGAGAGAGGGAGAGAGAGAATCCCAAGCAGTTTCTGCACTGTCAGCACACAGCCTGATGCATCACTCAAACTCATGAACTGTGAGATCATGGCCTGAGCCCAAGTCAGACATATAGCGGACCAAGCCACCCAGGTGCCCCAGGCGATTTGGAGGAACTTCTAAGGATGAGGGATTCCATCCTAGAGTGGATCCTGTCATGAAGCAAATTCTTGGATATTTTAATAGGTCTTAGCTAGGAGCAAAGACTGAGCAAAGCTAAAGCACTAACTGGTAAAGAAGAAGTCATTCATTCAGATACCAAGATGGAGAGATGGTTGGTCATTTTTATGGCTTAAAGTTCATGCTTTTGCCTGTGTTAAGTCATGATTGTAGAATATTTCTTTTTTAATCAAGCCATCATAATCAGTGTGGCCATATCAAATGTTGATGTTCTGAAAAATGGTTATATTCACCAGGACATCAAGGCCTACCTATGAGTGCCTTCTGTCTAGTCCTTCCTTTGTGGTTTCTTATATCTGCAATGACTTTTGTCCTTCTGTTTTGGTTTCCTAGTGCCACCATAACAAGCTATCATAAACACACAGGCATAATAAAAAAATTGTCTTACATTCCTATAGGTCAGAAGACCAACATGAGTTCAAACTGCCTTTGTTTTAGGCATATCAGTTGGGGTGGAATGGGTGCTTATTCTAATTGTCCATCTCACTACACAGAACAAGTACTTATCAGCATCTGTTCCACTGAGTTACAAAATTAAAATTCTGAATATAATAACGTACATGTTTGGAGTCCAAGTTAGGTGTGGTCAACAACCAGATTGTTGCTGGTCAACATAGATCTTTGTGAACTATCATAATGTCAGAATCAAGACATATTTAACAAATTAAAGAGAATTACAGATACCCAAGTCTGGTACAAGCAACAGGTCAGTGAGTAATAAAATATTCAAAAACCGGAGGGCATAGATTTCAAAGAGTAGGACAGATAGTTAAAGCCAACAGACTCAATGATCAGTTAAGAGAGACATGGCATTGATGAGCCTACTGGAAAAGTTTCAGTGCTAGGAAGGTCTTTACAACTGAGATTAACCTCTTTCCTGATCCAGTGCCTGGCACATACAATGTAGTAGATGTAATAGAATATCTAATTTAAAGTAAAAACTTATTCTGAAGCCCAGCTAACCTGAGATATGAGGGTGAAAGTAGATAAGTGACATCATCTGTGACCTGTAAACCTGTGGTTTATCATGCCAGGAACGCTAGCCAGAGACAAACGCAGACAACACAAATGATATAAAATAACATCAATTTCTCTCAAGCTCAGTATAAAATAAGGGAACCTTGTCCCAGAAGAACTTTTTTTTTAATTGGGCTATTATTTTCTATTTTAGTTTGCTTTTTTTTTTTATGAAAAGAAATGAAAAAAATATATCGAAGTGACTTCCGGTTTCTGGTCTGTCACGAAATGAGGTTAGAAGTTACCCCTCCATCTTAACAAGTAAAAACCTGAAAAAAAATTTTTTTTAAATCAACAACTCCTTTTAGATCCATTATAGAAGTGAGGTCACAAAGCAAATTCTCACCCACAAAATCAGAGACAGGAGGATAGAGAATCACAACGTCCCTGAACAGAAGAAACCCACAGGCATTAACCTCTTTGAGTGTGTGAATCAGTGCTGGGGTAGGAAGACCTGAACTATAATTGTCACAATGCAGGAGGCTCAGCCATAGACAAGTCTGAGAGTTAAAAACTCCAGGGGATCTAGTTATTGGAGGCCCCTACGCTTCTGTCGAGTTTTACTCCTAGACTTCTACCAGATTTCTGTTTTTGTTTGTTTGAAACAGTGAACATAGGTGAAAAATCCTCTCATGCTTCTGGCAGTAGGAGGAAACAAGGAACCATTTTGAAATACGACAGGGCACTTTGTTCTTAACAAGATCTGTACTCATGAGAAACACTTTTACCAGAAACTAATTTTCTGGGGGTTATATGAAACTAATCTGGGAGAAGGGAAATCCCTAGTCCAGCCCATGCTGACTCTCTTAGGGAGGCACAGGTTCTTCAACTAGAGATGATTTTCCTCCTCCCACATCTTACCACCACATTACTAAAGACCTATTTACTGTATTTAGCTCCTTTACACACTGTATGCTGTGTGTCCACCTGTTAACAAAACATTAAAGTCCTACTAAACGATAAACAAACAAACAAACAAACGACTCACTTTGAAGAGACAGAACAAGCATCAGACTCAGACCCAGATACTGCAGGGATGTTGGAATTATCAGACCAGGACTACACAGCAGCTAGGATTCATACATTAAGGGCTCTGATAGGAAAAGTAGAGATGAAAATTCTAAGAAATAATGAAAAGTAAATTCTAAAATACAAAACAAAAACACTACCAGAAGTGACAAATGCCTTTGATAACCTCATTAGTAGACTGAAAATGGCCAAGGAAATAATCTCTGAGCTTGAGGATATGCCAATAAAAACATCCAACACTGAAAGGGAAGGAGAAAAAGACTGCAAAGCAAACAAAACCCCAGAAACAGAACAGAATATGCTAGGGCTGTGTGACAAACAGGTGTAACATACACATAATGCAAACACCAGAAAGAGAAAAAAGAAAGGAATAGAGGTGATATTTGAAGAAACAAGACGATGACAAAGAACTTCCCCCAAATTAATGTCCGGCACCAAAGCACAAATGCAGGATGCTAAGAGAACACCAGCAAAATAAATGCCAAACCAACTCCACCTAGGCCTGTCATATTAAAACTGCAGAGAATCATAGGTAAAGACAAATAAGTTAAAGAAACAATGAACTGACCCCAAACATTCTTCCTTGATTTTAGTAGCATCCCTCACCTACTTTAAACTCAATCTATTACTCTCTTCCTCAAACAAGTAGAAGAGATTTTTACTTGAGTCAATTCAACACTTTAGTGTATTTACAATGAAGCATCAGAGAATTTATTTCACAGGGCGACTTTAACAGTAAATTTTATTGAAATGAAAGTGGAATTACATTCAAACACACCTGAATTGAACTTCTTGCTCAGCTGAAAATGTGGTTTATACACACACACACAGACACACACGCACGCACACACAATGGAGTATTACTCGGCAATCAAAAAGAATAGAATAAAATCTTGGCATTTGCAACTATCTGGATGGAACTAGAGGATATTATGCTAAGCAAAATTAGTCAGAGAAAGACAAATATCATATGATTTCACTCATATGAGGACTTTAAGACACAGAACAGATGAACATAAGGGAAGGGAAGCAAAAATGACATAAAAACAGGGAGGGTTACAAAACAGAAGAGACTCATAAATATGGAGAACAAACAGAGGGTTACTGGAGGGGGTTTGGGAGGGGGAATGGGATAAATGGATAAGGGGAATTAAAGAATCTACTCCTGAAATCATTGTTGCACTATACGCTAATTTGGGTATAAATCTAAAAAATAAAATGAAAAAAAATTATAAATAAATAAATAAATGCCTAATTTTATTAAGGCTTAGTTTTGACCTCAAAATGAAAATGATGAAAATGATAGTAGTATTTACTTAGCAGGCAGGGTTATTATGAATATTAGATACTACATGTATAAAAACTACCATAACTTCTACTTAGCAAAATTAGCTGCTCAGTAAGTGATAGGTGCTATAATTATGAGTAGTGGAAAGTTATAGTCATATAGAAGAAGCAGAATAAAAAAATGTTTGCCTGGTATATTATTTTCTAGCCATCTAATACTACCTTGGTTCCATAAAACTCTGTGGAATAAAACCCTGTAATTCCAGACCATCTAAAAACAGGGCAGAGCCTAATGTCATGAACCCACTCCAATTGGGGCTCTTTCCTATCCCTGATTTCTGTTAGACCTAGTTTCTCTCTAGGTTACAAAAACAACATAATACTTTAGCCTTTCAAAAAAATCATTTGCTAATCCAATAAGCAAAGGAATAAACATTAAGAGAAGAAGAGAGAAAATTACTGAACAGTCATATAGCTGGTCAAAACTTGATTGCAAAACCTTCTTGGCCCCCAAGGCTAGACATTCTTCCTACCTTTGGAAGAAGTGGTTTATCTCCTTGGCCTTTCCTGGAAGTTTTCAAGGTCGGTATCTTCAAAGCAATATGTCTCAATCCGGATGCACTTTAAAACCAACTGGGGAGTTTTAAATAGACTTCTGTCTGGGCCCTGCCCTAAGTAATTTGGGGTTTAATTGGTCTCCAGTGGGCCTTGGAAGCAACGTTGTTTTCTAAAAGCTCTCCAGGTAATATTAATGAGCCTTCAGCACTGAAAGAAAGCCACTGTTTTAAGGCAAACTTTTGCATAGGTTTCAGGCCAATCCTTTGTTTATCCCAAGGCTCATCTTCTGTGCCTTAGGTCGGGATTTAACTTCACCCTATAGCTGCCACATTTTCTTCTTGGGATTTACTTTGGTTTCCTGATGCTAGTTTCTTTACTAAGTTGCTTCTGAATTATTTCTTCCTTTGGTTGTGAGCTGAGCAAATCAACGGTCACTCTATTCCTCAATTATCCACTGATTCTTGGCATCTGGAAATGATTTCTTTCACCTGTTCTCTTCTATACAGGTGCAAACTATGCATTTTTAAATGTTGACTGTTTCTCTTTTTTTAATGTTTATTTACTTTTTTGAGAGAGGGAGAGACAGAGTGTGAGCGGGGGAGGGGCAGAGAGAGAGGGAGACAGAGAATCTGAAGCAGGCTCCAGACTGAGCTGTCAGCACAGAGCCGATCTGGGGCTCCAGCTCACAGAGCGTGAGATCATGACCTGAGCTGAAGTCGGAAGCTTAACCGACTGAGCTACCAGGGTGTCCCAAATGTTGACTTTAAAAAAAAAAATGCTTATTTATTTTTGAGAGATTGAGGCAGACTGCAAGTGGGGCAGAGAGAGAGGGAGACACAGAATCTGAAGGAGGCTCCAGGCTCTGAGCTGTCAGCACAGAGCCCGACATGGGGCTCAAACCCACAAACTGTGAGATCGTTGTCTGAGCCAAAGTCAGTCACTTAAGCGACTCAGCCACACCAGGTGTCCCTGACGATTTCTTAAAGAAACATCAGCTAGCTCTGAAACACCGTGTAAAGTGTGCTTCTCTCTTAAAGGAGACACATATTTCAAGCACTGTGCATATGTAGGCACTTAGGAAAGGCCTGGTAAACCAAATTGGTCTCTTTGCCTATTTTCCCTATTAGGCTGAATTTTTGTGGCTGTGGAGTCCAGCTCACCAGTGCCATTAAAAAAAAAGTTACCTTTATTCGACGTTCTTCATATGACCTGTCTATAATTTAGCTTGAAAATATCATATCATAATTTCTTATTTTTTAGTTACAGATTAAATGTTTTAAAAGTTAAAATGTGTAAGTTCACTTATTCATTTACCAAATTCCCTTGTTCCTAAGAGCTGAGCCTTCTTGGGTCTCACAGAGGCCCAACATTATGGCCAATAGTTTCCTTCCACATAAATAGCTGAAGGACTTTTACCCCAAATGAAAGCAGGTTGCCTATGAAATAAAAAGTGTAGCCTTCATTCAAAAATGTTTCCTCATATTTAACTGTAAATATGTCATCTCAAGATCACTTTTGGATTAGGTACTTACTTAACACTTCATAAAAATAATACTCATATGTGCCTGAGATTTCTTTGCCCAAATACTTACGCTATCTCTCCCCTTTTCTGTTTGCAAGTTCATTGCAACATAAACACAAAATTCACATTTGAGAAACACTGTGATCAAAGTCCTAAGAGCCACAAAGAATAAAAATGTAGCTCTCTAGTATGTACTTACTTTGTGATCTGCCTGTGAATAACATCCCTGGCCATTTTTCACAAGGTGGTGAAAGTATGGTTTCCCCTGTGCACAATCTATTATTTTAGGAAACAGCATTGTCATTACAGAAATACGATTAATGTAAAACCTTGCTGTGAAAACCAGAACAGAGTGCCTTAATAGAAATTTCAATAGCATCATCCTTAATTTGTTTCTGATTTTATATACATCAGAATTTTAATAATTAGATTTTTGGTCATATATTCTACCCTTTTTCTAATCAACTCTAACCCTAGATTTCAATGATATTTAGATTATTTTAGCTGATAAATGTCACAATTTACAGTTCCCATCTCACAGGAGACTCTAGGGAGAGTCATCATTAACTTTAGTAAATTATTGGTTACAGTAGTTCAAAGAGATTTGTGGATGCAAGTTGTTACAAAGCTTTCTCCAAACCATGAAATGAACATTAAGAAGCATTTTTGCCTATTTATATTTATATTTATATTTATGCATGTGGAATTATTGTGGTTTGTACCCAAAAGGTTACTTTTCTGCTTATAAAAGCTTTTTCAGCAACTGACAACACTACATCTAGGTGTCTTTTAATTTTGCTCCCTGCAAATATAAAATGCTCTTTCTTTTCTCTGAACTACAAAGGTGGCAATAACTGATGTCTGGTGTCTGTGCCATCCTAATCATCTTCACTCAGTTCCCACTCCCTCGATGCCACCCTCCTCCACCAAACACACACATGCACACACACACACACACACCCCAGATAGAGTAATAATATAGACAGTCTCCGTTGACCTAAATTAACCACCTACGGACAGTTACCACTGCTGGGTGGCCCAATGGGCATGGGGACTTCCTTCTCTCTACTGTTGTCTGGTAGATTTCCTCTCCTTTTCCCATACCTTTGCCAAGGCCTGTTCCTGTGCATAGGTTTTCTCTCAACTCTTAGCTCTGCGCAGCCTTCTAAACCTGGGCTCTGTTCCAAACCCACCTGCCAGCAGGCCCCTACCCCAGAGTGGCCATAGGCTATGCTTACAAGAGCCTGGTCTAGTTTCCCCACACAAACCTAGACAAACTTGCTCCTGCATGCATTATATCCACCCCTTGGCTGATATATGGTGCCTATGAACTGGGCCTGAGTAGTTAACAGATCCAAAAGAGGGAGTCAGTGGTGGGAAATAAAGGCAAAAAGAGAGCTGACAATAAAAGTAACTTTTACAAAAGGATTTTATTTTTTCATGACTGGCTATAGTCCAAACTTCCAAAAATCTTTGAAAAGATTTTGTGCTACATTTAAAGATAAGCCAGTGTTGGAAAAAATTATATTTATAGGCCTGAGATGGGGGTGGGGGAGGAGAGAAAGCCCTGATACAAGCTAAAGGAAACAAAATAGATAAACCAACTCTTGAGTTCAGTTGAAGAAGGAAGGTCACCAGGAACAAGTCCTAGGCTTAGAAGCACTTCAGAGAAAGTACTGCTCCCAGACCTCTTGTCCTCTGCTCTCAAGTCTAGAATGCCTCTAATGCCAGGTTTTAGCACGTAGCATCAGTCTTAGCTCTGCCAGAAGCCTGCCTTGGGAGCTTGGAGAAGGAACGCTAAAGTATTAGAAGATGTAATAACACAGATCCAACACAATAGAGTAAAATATGTTGCTAGACAACTAAGTTAGAAATTTATTTTTGTCCCTCTTATAATGACTATCTTTTATAGGAATTTGAGTAGTGTATTATGTTTCAAGAACATTGTGTCTTGAATTAGCCTCTGCAAACCTGTATTTTTTTGCATATAGCTGATTCTCAAGAAGTCCCAGGTTTGAAGATCTATGGAATGCAGAGAATTGTTTCATTTTCCATAGAAAGGAGAATTTAACCTTCCCCCCACAATATTTTAATAAATACTTAAAGAATATGGAGGTTTCTTTCTGTGTGAATGAAACATTAGTCATTGAGTACATTTCTTTATTTGGCTGATGATGAAGGTTTTATTTCATTCTATAATAATAGCCTGCCTGTGGGCTATAGGAGAGAAGGATAATAAAGAAAAGGTAAAAGATGAAAATGCCCCAAGATTAAAAAGAGAGACTTTGAGGGGGTCTTTACAGCAGTTTGTTGAGCAATGCAAGACTGTGGACTTTTCCAAGTGCTAAGCTGGTAGAATTGAAATCAGTTGCATTAGCAAAAACAGTGGAAGCAGCAACCGCCATCCATTATAAACACTTCTGCAACAACAGTTATTCTGGGCTCGGTTCTGAGATAAGAGTCTTACATACATTGTCCTATTTCACTCTTACTTTAGTCCTATGAGGTAGTTTTTCTCATCCTTATTTTTCATTCAACAATATGTAGACACAAGGTTACTCATTAATTTATCCCAAGTCTCACCACTTATAAATGGCAGAGGTGGAATTTGGGCCTATTTCCAAAGTCCATCTTGTTTTAAGCAAGCACTCTTGCCTTTCAGGGTCCAGGAAGGTACATGAAATATGTGCTTCTGAAAATTTACTTATTTCCATTTTTGGGTTTTTTTTTTTCCTGCTCTTATTTTCCAAGTTCCTTTTGGAAAGCTATAATCTTGCTTTAGCTAAATAAAGGGGTAAAGAAGTTTCTTTCTCAATAAAGACAGTGGAGTGTTGTTACTCATCTTTATAGTGGTTTTGCTGCTAACATGCTGTTTGAGTTTTGAAAAATGTATCTTTAGGGCACACAAATTCCTTTTTTTTTTTAATTTTTTTTTAATGTTTATTTATTTTTGAGAGAGAGAGGCAGATTGTGAGCAGAGGAGGGGCAGAGAGAGAGAGGGAGACACAGAATCGAAGCAGGGTCCAGGCTCTGAGCTGTCAGCACAGAGCCCGACGCGGGGCTCAAACCCACGAACTGTGAGATCATGACCTGAGCCGAAGTCAGACACTTAACCCAGGCGCCCCACGAATTCCTTATATGTACTGATGAGGCTGGCCTGGAGATCTTGGAAGTCTGTGATGTTCCACGAGGAGAGTCATCTCTCTTAGAACCCTGAGAAGTCAGGGCAACTGGGACTGAAAGGTGAAAACTCCTTGGGCAGGTGATGGAAAACCATCAACGTGCTCCCTTCCCGACTGCAGTTTTCCTTCACAGTTGGTATCCATTTGATTCAACCCCTCAGATCCCCACGGACAAAGTGTTACACAAACATCATCGGTGACACGTCAGGAAGAGGAGGGGGAGAACTATGTAAGTAAATAATGTGAGAGTGGAATTGGAAATTTTCTGGCCTTTGGAGTTCCCTTGAGATTGCCGATTTGGACCACACAGGGCTCCCGGGGTTGTAAAACAGCAAACCACAACACGGTGTCCACTTGAAGCCTTTCACCACAGCGCATTGGGCCAGAAGCTGACTAGCCAAAACTCCTGCACAGAACTGCATGGCCAGGGTGGCCTCTAGAAATCCCGACCGCACTCCTCACTCCAGGGTGGGCTCACGAGTCCTCTGGGCTCACCATTTCCAGAGGCCCCCGGAGGACTTGTATCCATCAATGTCGAATTTTCCGTAAGTATGCTGCAAGATGCACAAAAGGGTACAAAAAAGAAAGCAGAGTGTGTTTTCCATAAAGTTTAGTTTATCCATTTAAAGGACTGCCCTTTGTTCTGTTTTCTTTTCCTACTTTTTAAAATGAACATGTCCTTTCTCTTGTGAAATTATAGTGAGTATAAATGGGAGATTGTATATGCGGTTTATTTTATGTTCTCTGCTTGGCAAGCCTGTATCAGGTTTCAAACTCATTTTTGGAATTTCACTGACCTGTGAAATAGGATACAGTGGGACCTGTTGTTTAAAGGCACACAGGTGGGATGAAACTTCCAGGATCGTCCAGCTACACGAATGAGGCTGTGAGGTTTCAATGTGCAAGAGGGAAACCCCTGAATGATCTGTACTGTTTGGAGATTTGAGCCATTTTCCCCAGGTCTGTGTTTTTGGATCTTACTTTATTTCTACCATTCTGGGGGTGATTCGACAGGCTTAGAGCAAAGCTCAATTTGTCAAGGGCTGAAAAAATAAAAATAAAAAATGACCAAGACTTATTTATAGATACTCAGATTTAACTTTTAAACCTCTATAAGACAGGATGCTATTCTTTTATTTCTTTTGATGATTGCTCTTGATAGCCACTGTAACCTGATTTTTACCGGATACAGATAATGATACGGGTAGGAACAGGAGGCCAGTGATAACCAAGCCACAATTTCTGAGTGCATACTATGTGCAGAACAGTTATTCATTTATTTTCCCCTAAGACCACAACCGCTGAAATTTGAAAAGGCAGAGAAATGCAGCTTAATGTGATGTGTAAAACGGCAGAAATAACAAGGATTTCAGCATCCCATAAATCTGACTCTTGAATCCTAGCTCAATGATGGCTTTGGACAATGAAGTGAATTTTTTTTTATTCTCACATGTAACACGAAGCCAACAGTGATAGTCCGTGGAGTTATTATGAGAAATGCATAGTATAACAGGTGCAAAGTAGTCTGTTTAACACCTCCTGTAGAGGAGGAGCTCAATATTTCACTGGATAACTTTATCAAGTTCATGATTTTTATAAGTAGCAGAGCCAGAGCTCCAGTCTCTGGATTGCAGTCTGTGATCCTTGCAAGATAGCAAGAATAACTGGCTCACTGAGCAGGCTGAGCTGAGTGGGGCATAAGCCTGACATTGTTGTGGTTTTCTCTATTCACTAGCTTTAAATATTCTGTCAAAGATCCCTCTCTCTTCCCTTAATGATATCTCAGGGAGGTTCCATAGCATTAGACTCACAGATATAAAGATGTCCAGTGAATTTAGTCTGGCCAGTTAAAAGTCTCAATATATCCCTTTCAGACTGTGACCTCATACGCCCTCAATTGCCACGTCAATATTGGTAAGACTCACTTTTACAGCCACATTGGGAAATTCCCTCCCTGCTCTGGCCAGCCTGCTGTGCAAGTGTGAACGTTCGAACAATGCTCTGAAGATGAACAGGAGGTAGAGGGTGAGGTTGGACCATAGCTGTACTGTATTCCTGCTATTTGGCACAGTTCCTGTCCAAATTTATTATTTTTTTTCTTCTCTACTACTAAAGAACAGGATTGTATTAGTCATCCATTGCTGTGCAACTAATTACCACAAACATAGAGCATAAAAGAAAACACACTTGTATTCCCCAGGTTCTGTGGGTTAGGAATCTTGGCATAACTTAGCTGGAGTCTCTGACAGGGTCTCTCAAAGTTGCATTCAACATGTCAGCTGGGTCTACGATCTCATCCGAAGCTCCATGGGGAGGGGAGATGCTTTTGTTAGCTTTAAGACTGAGGCTTTCAATTTCTTGTTGCCCAACAGCCAGAAGCTCTCCTCATCTCCTAGAGGCTCCCCACAGTTCCTGGCCACATGGGCCTCCCAACATAAGCAGCCCACAACAAGAAGCAGCTTGCTTCTTCAAGGCCAGCAAGGGGTGAGAGAATCCAGCCACATGGGTGCTAGAATCTTACGTAACATATCATGTAGTCACACGTGTGTAATCACGTGATCTTATCCACATTGCCACATTCTATTGTTTATAAGCAAGTCACAGGATAGAAGTAAATCACATACAAGGGGAGATAACCATAAAAAGGAAATGAATTTCCTAAGGTGGAACTCATGGGAGAGTCCCCTAAGACATTGTAGGCCACATGAGCATATTAGAGGAAATACAGCAATCCCTTATTCCCTTGTGAAAACTTTGAGCTGAAAAGAAATTGAAAGCTCCACAACAATGTCACCAAAGTCTACAGAACAATTTTGGTGGAATTAGAAATCACAGAACACTCATAAGAGACTCATAAAAACTGAGAACAAACTGAGGGTTGATGGGGGTGGGAGGGAGGGTAGGGTAGGTGATGGGTATTGAAGAGGGCATCTTTTGGGATGAGCACTGGGTGTTGTATGGAAACCCATTTGGCAATAAATTTCATATATTAAAAAAAAGAAAGAAAGAAAAAAGAAATCACAGAACACAATGGGGCGCCTGGGTGGCTCAGTCAGTTAAGCATCCAGCTTCGGCTCAGGTCATGATCTCAGGGTCTGTGAATTCAAGCCTCAGACTCTGTGCTGACAGTTCAGAGCCTGGAGTTTGCTTCAGATTTTGTCTCTGCCTCTCTCTGCCCCTCCCCTGCTCACACTCTGTCTCTCAAAAATAAACTTAAAAATTGTTTAAAAAAATATCACAGAACACTAAAGGAACTAGTGACTTTCAGTAAGTAAGTCTATATCCATATTAAACCTTGCTTTTGAGCCCTTTGGAATGTATTTCTCCTTATAGGAAAGGACTTTGTTTCTTTCTTTCTTTCTTTTTTTTTTTTTTTAAGTTTATTTATTTATTTTGAGAGAGACAGAGAAAAGAGAGAGTGCAACTGGGGGTAGGGCAGAAAGTGAGGGAGAGAGAGAGAACCCCAAGCAGGCTCCATGCTGTCAGCTCAGAGCCCAATGTGGGCCTCCGTCTCACAAACTATGAGATCATGACCTGAGCTGAAATCAAGAGTTGGATGCTTAACCAACTGAGCCACCCAGGTGCCCCAGGAAAGGACTTGTTATCTTAAAGGCATTTTGAATTTTCTAGGTCCCTCCACTAGCAATGGTCATAGTTTGCCAAAATTAACATGGCAGTTTTGTAAAATTCATTACCAGAGGGAGATTGTAGTATTTTGTATCAGTACTGGATAGCCATGAATATTTGATAGTTTAATCTGAATACTCAAAGCGAGTGTACAATACGGAGTAGAGCTAGGGAAGAACACCATAAAGAGGCACAAAGTTCTTAATCATATGAAAGTCATGATCACGAACCAAGGAACATATGCCAGTCATCATAAATATGAAATTAGGTGTAGAAGTGTTCACCCCTTTTTGCAAAAAATAATAGTATTTTCTATGCTAGGGCATTTTTCTCCTTGGGTTACCATTGTAGCAACTACTTACCTGTTCCATCTTAAGCATTTTTCTACTTATTGCCACCACCCTGCCCCCAATCTTATACAGACCAAGTTTTCTCTCTATTTATGTTACTAAGACAACACACTTCCTCTAAGATCATTGAATACCCAGAGCTCTTCTGGGTTTAGGGAAGGATTCATGTTTCTGCCTTTTAGAATTTTTTGAAAGGTCTTTTAGATAAGTGCATTTTTCTAATACATAAGTTTATTTAAATAAAAACTTAAATAAAACTTAATTTGTGTTCATTCACAGCCTTTTTCCATAAATAAAAACAACAAATCAGAAAAATAAAATCACTTTTGCAGAATCATGCACTAATTCTTGGTTAAAAAAAAATGTGTTCTCTGTGTTTTATTATGACTTGTTGTATCTAATTTCAAATAAGTTTTTAATTAATTTTTCCATTTCTTATTATATATACTCCTGGCTGCAGATCTTTAAGTCAGATGGTTTAAAATAAAGATTAAGCTCTTAATACTAAATTTAAACTGTCTTCCTTACTTACCAGTTTATATAAAATAATGCAGTTAAAATACTACACAAATGTTATTAGTTTAACTATGATAACTTTTTTTTCCAAAATGAGGGAATTCTTTGAAATATCTAAGACCTTAAGAAAATAATACTAACAAAACATAAGAATGCAATATGTGAGGATCAAAAAATCAGAGTGCCCTTGCATTTTCAACATTTATTTTTTGGTTAAAGCGAAAAGTTTGATGTGATGTGTTTTTAATTTGTGTTGCTTCAAATTCTACATTTAGCAACTCAGCTACGACTTCTATGTTAAGTCCAAATATTTTATTTTATTTTATTGTTCAATGATAAAAGGACCTAGGAAATAGCCACTTGAAAGAAGACAGAAGCTACATGGGCATCTGGTTTAATTTACAGCTCTTGTTCATTACCCTCATATGAAAATTTCAGAACACATGTGGCAGATGGCTTCTGAGAAGAAACCTTTAACCTGAACCTGAATTTAATATTCTGAAGTTATGAACTAAAGTTACTTAAAGTTAATAACTTTCTCTACAGCTATCTTTTTAATGTAGTAGACCTCTACTATGTTAACTTTATGTATAACTATCTTTTTAATGTAATAGAACACTCTGGATACTAATTAGAGAAATATAACCATCCAGGGACCTAAAAAAATGTAAGTTTTACCTGATTTGGCTTCCACCCAAATTCATTATTTTTCCCTGAGCTATATGTCATCAATATAAAAATTAAAGGACAAAGTAAATCACAAGTCACTGTATTCTGGTAACAAACAGTTTTAAGAGAAAAATTAGGGCAAGAAAAAGGAATGATACCTACCCAAATTCCTAGCTACTTCCAAGCAGAGTGAGGGCAAAATGCCAGTGGTGTGGGTGGCCAGAAGTGCTCCCAGCCAGGTGCTCGATGCAATATGTTCTATATTGTATTGTACAGCCCCCAAATTATATGACTTCCTATAATAGAGATTTACATCCTACAAAGTCCAGTTAAATCCCCGATCCAGCTATTCAGTTATATAGAAATCAATTAGTTGGATGGGTAGATGGATGACAGAAAAGATGGACATTTACACAAGTATCCATATATATGCATATACGCACGAACACATATGTGTCGTGTCAGTTTGTTAATTGGTGAATGGTAGCCTGCAAGAGTATTGTATTAAAAATTAATTAACTAATTAACAGAAAAAAAACCTCTCTGCTATAGTTTAGTGTTGTATCCACAATCCATCCTGTGTAAACAGATCTTAGTATATATTTATCTTTAAATACGCATCTGATGTATAATTCTGTATAGATGCGTTTTATGTAGTAAGATGTGTTTTCAGAATAAATCAAATCAAATGCATTTGATATATTGCAGAAGAAAACACTATTCTGTTTGATCATCTGTGTTCATCTTTGGAGGGAAATAGTAAATACAATCACAGGAGATTTAAAATATTCTTATTTTAAAGCTGTTCATCATTGAAACGCTGAATCATAAATATCTATGCTACTGCCACCCCTTGACTATTTTCCAAAGCAACCACAGCTCCTCACAACTCACATGATTACAATAGTAGTTTTAAAGTTCTTACGTGACCCCATAGCTCTGGCCACAGCTTGTTCATTTAGGACTGGGAACTGGACACAAGTTGAACCAATTAATCTATCCTCAGAGTTTAGAACTTTAAATTTATAGAGTCAGCATCTAGTGGGCTTTCTTCTGCCATTTGAGATGGAAGTCCATTTGCAGTGACAGAGAATAAAAACAATGCATGAAGAGAAGAAAGAAGAAAAAGGGTCATTCTTGGTCCGTATTTCTTAGTCTCAGCTGCAACCCTGTATGTTCTCCATGAACATGTTCCACCCTTCCTCAGATTCCATTAGGAAATAAATTCTCCCTTTTCCAAAATGCACTTTAGATGTACCTCTGTTATTTGCACCCAAAGAATCATAAAAGACAATGATATTTTCTGCTTGGAAACAATGGCCTTGCTATTTTGTCAGTGCAATTCCTGTTTATCCTCTAAAGCTTAGCTGCAACCACCATTTATCTACAAAGTCTTTTCCAAACTGCTACGTGTGGATTAATTTGATTTTCTAGGTGCCAGATCCTGAACCGTTCCTATAATTCCTATGACTACTCAGTGCTGCAATTGCTTCTTTGTTTTTCATTATCTCATCTAGATATATTGAAACAGGGACCACATTTATTGCACCCACTATTGTTTTCTCAATGCATAACATACTACCACACACAAAAAGACAATAAGTAGTTATTGAACTATTTAAGTAAATACAAGAACTATTAAGTAAAAAAATAAGAAATATGTTTAATTTCATATTTATATGTTTCTTCCAATTCATGATTTTTAATATATCAGTTAATATTTTATTTTTCGTATTATATTTTTTAACATCTATTTATTTATTTTTATTTAGGGAGAGAGCAAGAGAGTAAGGAGGGTAGGGGCAGAGAGAGAGAGGGAAACACAAAATCTGAAGCAGACTCCAGGCTCTGAGCTGTGAGCACAGAGCCCGATGCGGGGCTCAAACTCATGGACCCCCAGAACATGACCTGAGCCAAAAGTCAGGCACTTAACAGACTGAGCCACCCAGACGCCCCTATCAGTTAAAATTTTAGCTCAAAGCATCACTGCCAAATGACTGATGTGTATTATGCTATTACTAATAAAGCCAGCATTCCAAGTAGAAATGTATGATGTTAACTTTATATATAGCTGTTTTAAATACTGCCTTTCTTATAGACGGTGCAATTGAAAAATGCTATTAATAGAGCTCTGTAGTACAGTCTTAATTTTTATTTACTAAATCGTCTTTAAACAGCATTGCCTATATGGGTGAGGATGCAGATTTCTTTTGTCTGATATTTTATTTGTCTGAAAACCAAAACAGAATTTGTGCCTCCTAAGTGTTGGGGAGTTAACTGAAAAAAAAAAAAAAAAAAAGTTTTATGCTTTGTTTTCCAAGAAAAACAACCCTCTTTTTTTCTTTTTTTTCCTTCTTCTTCTTTTTTTTTTTTTTTTTTTTTCATAAATTGAACAAAGCACACTCAGTTCACATGAGACTAACAGTTGTTCTCAACACCCGGGAGGAGCTGCCCTTTCAGTGAACAGTTTGTCTTGATCTGAAGCCAAGGAAAACACTGGTCCTTAAAAACCTTTGCCTCAAATAGTTCATATTTTTAGAACCTCTTGGGGGGTCTTTCAATAGTGTTTTAGTATACCATTTGAGCATTGTTTATGGTGATCCTTGGAAAATATCTTTATAAACAAAGGGTTGCAAAGGATGCTTCTCAGTGGTGTAATCTAATAAAATGTTGAGTGTCAGGGTATTTTTTAATACCACCTGCATTTCTACATACCTGTGTGTATGTAATGGTTTGATTTTTTTCTTCTTTGGTTCACTATTAGTTATTCACAAAGTGTAATTAGACATTTATGTGTAGGCAAAGAATAAAAAGCCTGTTATGATTTTTCAAATGTAATATTCTATATTAAGCAAGCAGAGGTATGAGTTTAACATAGACTACCTAGATTTATTCACACTTGCCTAAACTGTACGCTTCTTACTTTTGTTACCCTGGCGCAAGTTCTTACATATACATTACTTGTCTTCTGCCAATTTCCACAGGGATACTATAAAAATGTGAATTCAGTCTACAAATCACATTAATATGTTTAGAAAAATTGAATTGTGTATATCAATGAAATGTAGGCCTGTGTGGCCTATTTTCACAGAATGGATTTAAGATATAATGCTAAAACTATAGCAGGAAGGGTATTTTTCTGTTTATTTATTTATTTTGTTCCCCCCCCCCCCTTTTTTTAAATATAATACTGCTTCCGGGCCACTATTCAGTAACTGACAGATTAAGGCTACTGTGCCTGAGTAACCTCTTCTCTTTAGATTTTGGACTAAAACCACTTCTTGGCAAAATTTCATGCTCCCATTAGCAGGAGAAATGTGGGAACCCCAGGTCCCATGTACCACAGATGACCCATTCCCACAACTGCCCTTCCCTAATTCACAGACTCTCCATCAGTCCCTGCCACAGACCCTAAGAATTTCTCTCAGTAAGTCCTCATCTGTGTCCATGACAGTTACCACACAGACCAAGACTCCCAGGTCAAACCTAATCCACTGGATTCTAATCCACATAAGACTCTTTTTTTTTTTTTTCTTTTTTTACTCTCTCATTCTTCCCCAGTTACTAAAGCCCTTTCAGTGTGCCTTCTATAACTCAAGATCAAATTTCAGCAAAATTTCCTCTAAACTCAAATTCTTCTCCAAGCCATGTATTTTCTTTAATGTTCCAAGGAAAGCATTTATCCCCACTGAGGACACTGATTTTCTTGTAGCCCTCTCAAATGGTAGCTGTTTTTCTCCAATGGTTTCTGTACCACTAGGCACAAGAATTGGACAGGTATTTTCTTACTACTCTCTCCAATCCCAGATTTTGGATTTCATATATCCTACTATGTTTTATGGTTTACTACACCAACCCCAAGTCTATACTTTGAAAATTGTAGACCCTTGGCCCATTGTCACTCATTCCATTGTTAGTTTTCTCATAATTCTCAGTGAACTCAAATTTATGGAATGATCAAAGTCTTGAAATCCCATTTACTTGACTTTTCCCCCTCTTATATTCTCTATCAGGCCATAGCCACTCAATCACAAGCATGTGATTATTTTTTTGAACGTGTCATTATGGATAACTGTAATTGCTTCATAGTATCCATCTCAACTAAAGTACCAACAAACTCAATCTTTTCAATTCACCATTTCATATGCCAAACACCAGCTCCCAAATTCCATTTGTCCTACAAGGACAATCTTTGAATACCACAAAATTTTCAATATCCTCACCTTTATCTTGTCCTTGCTTTCTCACATTTAATTAGTTGGCCAATCATTGTAATTACTCCTTTGATTATACTCTCAATTTCCTTTTCCCTGTTCTGCTTTTGATACTTGTGTGGCTAAATAATAGCCCTGGTTAAATCTAGCTCTCCATGCACTACATGCCCGGACCCATGCTGGTGAGCACAGTGGAGAAAAGTAACACAAAACAAATCGAAATAAAATTAAATCATGAATAAATCATGCAAAATAATGCTAGTTTAAATATATAGCCATTGATCTCTAATATTTCCAGGAAACATACAAGTTCTTAGTCCATTCCCTCACTTTCTCTGTTAGCTATCTTAAAGCTTCTCCTCTCAAGCCTCCACAATCCTCACTCTTACTAATTCTCCTGTGTGCAAATCTGAGTTCTCCACAGCCACAGAACCAATAGCATACACGTGTGGATATTTATTATAAGAAATTCAAGATTATGCAATTATGGGGGTTGATAAGTCCCACAATCTGCAGTCAATAAGCTGGAGACCCAGGAGGGCTGATGGTATTGTAGTCCTAGTCCTTGTCTGAGTCTGAAAGCAGAAGACAGGAGACAGAGGATTCTTTCTCACTCAGCGTTTTATTCTGTTCATTCAGGCCCTCAGTGGATTAGATGAGACTCACCCACATTGGGGAAGGCAATATGCTTTACTCAGTCTACCAATTCAAATGTTAATTGTATCCAGAAACACCCTTAATGACACATGCAGAAATAATAGTTAACTAATTTCTTGGAACCCCAAGATCCAGTCAAGTTGATATATAAAATTAACCACATTTTGTTTCCTCCTTCAGTGAGGAAACAGAAGCAAATAGAAAGAACCCCTATAAACCTCTACCTCAACATTCACTCACCAACCATATGTTGTGCCAGAAATCTCTGCCTTTATTTTTGTCACTGTTGGATGCTATGTGGGCTGTAAACTCAGGCAAACCTTTGCCTTTGTGCAGTAAATCATATCCACCCCCTGCCTTCTGAAAGGCAGCACTTCAGCAATTTTCTCTGCTTTTTTCCTAAGTCAAGTTTTTTTTTTTTTTTGTCTCTAAAGTGGATCATTATCATCCTCATTCAAACACACACTTATTTCTCTCTTAAACAATAAAACAAAAAAACTAAACTCCTTTAACCTCGTTTCCACTCCAGTATATGAAATTCCAATATTTTCTGTTCTTTAAAGGCAAAGTTGTTAATCATCATCTCTAGTTTCTTCCCTTCCATTCTCACTTAAATCTACTCCATTAAGATTTTCCCCTGCTTCCTCACTGACTGTGCTTTGCATAGCTTAATCCAACAGTCAGTCCTCCTTTCCTGCGTAGGTGCACCACTGAACACAACTAATCACTCCAGTCTTGAAATATTTGTTCTACTCATCCTCCAGGGTACCCCACATGCCTGGCTTTTCTTCTACCTGAATTTTTACTCTTTAAATGAGATGTGGAAGAAACTCAAGGTATGATTCATCCTGAAGCAAATTGCTTTTTAGCTGTGAACTTGTGAAGCCAACGT
This sequence comes from Panthera leo, assembly GCF_018350215.1. Taxonomy (NCBI): domain Eukaryota; kingdom Metazoa; phylum Chordata; class Mammalia; order Carnivora; family Felidae; genus Panthera; species Panthera leo. Next base: position 31,331,550 of record NC_056687.1, read on the forward strand.
ATTGATACGATTTCAAAATGCAATGGCAGGACAGGCACAGAATGGACATTCCCATCTGAAAAGGAAGAAATAGGAAAGAAGAAAGAAATAACAGGTCCCAGCAAGTCCAAAACTCATAAAGCAAATTCCATTAGATCCTAGAGCTTAAAAATAGTCCTCTTGGCCTTGACGCCCCACCCTCGAGGCCCACTGGAGTGGTGGTCCTGCCCCTGTGCCCTTGCTGGGCAGGATCCACCAAGGTTTTGGGCAGCCTGCACCTGTGCCCCCACTCTGTGCCTAGTCTCTGCCCCTTTGGTAGTTCTCTACCTAGGCCTTTTAGCTCTCTGGATTCCTCCTTCCAGGAGGACTCATCCTTTGAAATCTAGGTGGAGACAGCTATGGCCCCATGGCTTGGTTAGGTGCATCCCACACTTCAGCTGGAGAGACCAAGAGGTGCAACCGATAGTGTGCAAAGTGGAGTCTATTTGTGAGGCAGGTGAGCAGGGTATGCCTAGGTCCCTAAGGAAATAGTAGCACTTCCTTTATTTTCTTCCATTATCTTGAATAAGAACTCCTGGCTTCTGTTGAAACGGCTGACTAATCTCCGTATAAAATGGTGTTTTGTTCACATCCTTAGTGTTCTCTCCCAAAAGCCCTTTCTCATTTTTTTACACTATACATAGGCTGAGAGTTTTCTAGATCTTTTTAATTTCTGCTTCCTTTTTGATTAACAATTCATCTTTAGGTCATTTTTCTCTTTTTGCATTCTACTGTAAGTAGCGAGGAGGGCCCAAGCTGCAACTTCAAAACTTTGCTCAGAAATAGCTTCAGATAAGTATCTATTTCATTGCTTGCAAGTTCTACCTTCCACAAAACATTAGGACACAGGCACAATTTAGCCACGTTCTTTGCCACTTAATAACAGAGATGATCTTTCCTCCATTGTGCAATAACACATTCTTCATTTCTTCTGAGAACTCATCAGAATGCTTTACTGTCCATATTTCTATTGACAATCTGCTCAGGATTACTTAAATATTCTCTAGTAAGATTGAGGCTTTCTCTACAGTTCTCTTTTGTCTCTGAGCCAGAATTGCCCTTGACAATGTGTACAATGCAATGTACGCTTTTTCTAATATGCAACTGAAAAATTTATCAGCCCAGTTTCAAACTGGCTTCCACTCTTTTAGGTATTTGTTAGAACAGCACCCTATTCTCAGTACCAATTTTTGTTTTAGTCTGCTTAGGGTGCTAGAACAGAATACCATAGACTGAGTGGTTATGAACAATAGAAATTTATTTTTCACTGTTCTGGAGGCTGAGAAGTATAAGATCCAGGCACCAGTAGATCTGATGTCTAGTGACAACTTACTTCTTGGCCGTAGATGGACATCCTTCCACTCTGTTCTCACACGGTGGAAGGGGGGAGAGAGCTTTGGGGCCTCTTTTATAAGGGCACTATTCCTTTATGAGACCTCTGCCCTCATGACCTAATCACTTCCCTAATGTCCCACCTCCAAACACCATCACATTAAGGGAATAGGTCTCAACACATGAATTTTGAGGTAACACATACCATCAGTCTGTAGCACTCATTCCCAGCCTCAGTTGCTGATACTCTCTTATGTGACCAACCTCTAAATGAGGGGGAACTCTAGGGCCCGGTAATTCAATTTCTTCTTTGTTTTATCTCTACTCATTCCCTGGATTATCTTATCTGATTTCATTATTTTAAATAGCATCAACATGTTGGTAACCCCAAATATATATTTCACCTAAACCTCAAAACTTATGTATCCAAAAGCCTACTTGACTTTCCACTTGAATGTTTCAGTCATCTGAAATTTAATATACCTGGTGTTGAACTTTGGTATCTTATTCCAACATGTTCCTCTTACAATGTTTCCTTAGTTACCGGCAACTTTATTCTTTAAAGTGCTCAGGCCACAAACCTGAGAGTCTTCCTTGATTCTCCTCTTCTATTCCCCATATATTCAAAGATAACTATCTCCTCCTCCTTCCACTTTCTCCAACTTTCCAAAATTCACCATCTCTTGCCTAAATTCTAACAAAAGCCTCCTGAATCATCTCCTTGTTTTTCCGCTTGCCCCTTTCAAAATAATGTCAATGAAACCGCTCAAAATCCTCAGTTGACTTCCCAATTCACTCAGAGTAAAAGGTAAACTGCTGACCATCACCCATAAGGCCTTATGTGATAATGCCTACCACCCACCCCTGCCTTCTTCTTTTCTCATTTACCTCATTCCAGCCATGCTGGCCTTCTCCCCTTGAATTTTCCAGGTTCTATTTTGCCTCTAGATCTTCACATTTCTGGTTTCCTCATTAAAACATCCACCAAATATCTACATGGCTAGCTTTCTTATTTCCATCAGTCTCTAGTCAGAAATTACCTTCCAAAGGTGCCCTTCTTTGGTCATCCCAAATTAGAGTGTTGACCTTCTTCCCCATCTCTCCACAGTCTTAAGCACTTACTCTCTACTTACTCTCTCTCCTAAGCACTTATCACTATCTAAAATACTCCATGTATTTACTTATCCATTGTGTTTCTTATCTATCTTCCCCAGCAGAAATAAAGGCTCCAGAAGGGTAGGATTTTGTGCATTTTGTTGGCTATTTCATCCCCATCATTTAAAACCACAGTGGCTATCCGATGAATGACCTATTAAATGAGAGTGAATAGCAAATGTCAAGACAGTACCCACTGAAAAGAAATGCAAGAGACTCATATTATTCCATTTTATTGCAATCTTCCATTTAGAATTCTATTAGGAAGCTTCTATCATATGAAAACTCTACAGGTCAGTGTTTTCACATGTTTATATGGAGTAAAGGAGTCACTGCTTATTCAAACTACAGACTATTTTTCCCTGTCCCCAAAAGAGTCTGCTTCAGTAGGTCTTTGAAAGACCCACTGGGATTTGCATTTTTAACAAGTGCCTTGTTGGTTTTAATATAGTTCTTTAAGAAGCTGCTGTAGGTTCAGAAGTGGTTCAAACAGAGTGACTTACGCAAATGCAGAGTGCAGAAAAAAAATTCTTCATCATAGTTAACATGCTGAGTTAAAGAAAATGGATCTGGTCTACATTTCTGGTATGCATTCTTCTCAGGAGAGAGTTTAAAGTAGAACAGCAATTTGCAAAACATACTACAAAAACTCAGTTCGTATTCATCCTCAGGGGATACGAAGATTTGGCCTTTAAAAGTAAGATCTGTGCCAAAGCTTTCATAGAAAAGCAATTGTTTCTTTAAAACTTTTATTTATGAGCACTATGAATAACTTCAACTCACTGGCTACAGAAAAGATTACTTGGTTTCTGGTGCCTATGATGAACTAATTCTAGTCAGATGTGCAGCATTCCATTTATAGAGAATAATTCATTTATCTTGGATCAATAAAGATCTGAAATCATAATAATCATCATAATTGAGCATAATGAATTGAGCATATGACTTTTAATTTCAGCTTGGGTCATGATCTCATGGTTGTGGGATTGAGCCCTGCATCAGGCTCTGCACTGGTCACGAAGCCTGCTTGATATTCTCTCCCTCTCTCTCTCTGCCCCTCTCCCCCACTTGTATGCTCTCTCTTTCTCTCTCAAAATAAATAAATAAACATTTAAAAAATATATTGTGACACTCAGTTCTTCTCATTGCTACCTGATTTCCCATGGACTTCTGCCTATAGCAAAGATATTGTGTGTGTGTGTGTGTGTGTGTGTGTGTGTGTGTGTTCTGTTCTGAGATAATTATCTAACTCTGATAGATGACATTGTAATAGATGCCTCATCAGCATTCAGATCTGTTCTCTAGCTTGAAAAGAAACAGAGTAAAGAAAAGACTTCTTAATTACACTCTGTTCCCACTCATTAATTGACCTTTCTTTCAAATCACCATAAATCAACTAATGTGGTACACATCCCAGATAAATTAACAAATGCCCACATAACATAGTGTGTCTATCAAGAAAAATTCAGCCATTTGTAATCAGTTCTGTTTACCACCAGCATTTGAGGGTTAAATCCTATTAATATTGCGAATAGAAAGCAGATTTATTATTTTTCTTGCTAGTTATAATTACGTTGATCCAAAAGAAATCATCTCTTTCTCCCAAAGTCCAAAGTCAGTATCCAGTTTTTCAATAAGTTCTCTTAGTCTTGGGGTGCCTGGGTGGCTCACTTGGTTAAGCATCTGACTCTTGATTCCAGTTCAGGTCATGATCTCAGTTTTGTGAGTTTGAGCCCCACATTGGGCTCCACACATAGACTGTGTAGAGGCTGCTTGGAATTTTCCCTCTCTCTCTCTCTGCCCCTTCCCTGCTCACACTCTCTCTTTCTCTCTCTTAAAAAAAAAAAGTTCTCTTAGTCTCATTTCAAATACAAGAATGAGATCAAAGATAGACTAGGAGGGTCTTCTACTTCAGTGTTTTTGTTTTTTAAGCAGCTCCAACATTCTGAACTTAGCAGAAATGCAAGGTGAGACATAAACTAGTTTAATATTCCCATTTCATTTCAAGAGTGATTTCTGGAACTCAACACAGAAGGAATCTGTTTTGAGACTAAGAGTATTTTAAGGTACCAGAATCTACCTGCCGAGATTGGAGTCATTGGCTACTGTCTCTTGGATTTAATAAAACTCCCATAAGATATGGGCAAGAGAGAAGAAAGTCAGTGGGAAGAACACACTCAACACGAATGAGATTCTCCATGTAGGTGCCTCTGCCCTATTCTCCTTGCCTCGTCCAGGACATAGGAGAAGGCTGAACGTAGAGAGGTCAGTAAGCTATTTCCTGTTGCCTTGGGGAGACTGAGAACTATCCCATTTGAACAAATTAACAAATCAAGACAGTTTTTGTTCCTATTACATAAATTTAAATATGGAGTTAATATTTTGTCATTAAATGATTAATACTCTTATATTTTTAAACATACATACTGAAATATTTAGTGATGAAAATAGGATGTAATGATCTTTTTAAACAGTTTAGCTAAAAAGTATTAGAATGAGATATGACAAAATGTGAGTCACTGTTAACCTAGGTTTAAAGAGGTTATTATATTCTATTCTCTTCCTTCATATAGTAATTATATTAAAAGTACAGGGGTAGGAAAGTTTTCCCTCCTACCCTTCTAGGTTCTTTTGGTTGGTATAATAAGTAAAGTGACAAAAAACAGATTAACAGAAGAAAAACAAACAAATTTTGTACATAGGGAAATTCCTTAAAAATATGAGACCCAAAGGACAATCAGGTAATTGAGGTTTATTAACATTCTGAAGGAATGTTGAAGGAGAGGTAAAAGAACTTTTCCTGAATTTGCTGGGTTTTGATTGGCTTTAACTCAAAATAATTCTTACAGCAAAGATATACTTTGGGGTGGCAAAATCTGCTCTCCTTCCAAAGCATGAAAAAAACAATACAAAACAAGACAGCAATATTTAGATCACAGTCTCCACTTCTGTAGAAGAGTATTTTATTCCATGTAAACATGCCTGTATGTACTTGGCTGCTCTTTTGCTTTGAGTAAAATGACTTGTTGCTTTGACAAAGTTCTGTGATGAAGCAAACTTTTTTATGTTTTCCAGAAGATGGTAGGTTTATATAACTATATAACTATATATATAACTATATATATATAACTATATATATATATATATATATATATATATAATTCTATTTACCTTAGCTCTTAGTCATATCAAGTTTTACCTTCTCTATAGTGTATTAGAAGATCAATTTTTACCAGAAAAAAATGATTATTATTCTTTGAATCTTTTATTTTAAATTTATTTATTTATTTTTTTTGAGAAAGAGAGAGAGAGAGAGAGAATAAGGGGAGGAGCAGAGAAAGAAGGAGATAGATAGAATCCCAAGAAAGCTCTACACTGGTATGTGGGCTAGATCTCACGGACCATGAGATCATGATCTGAGCCGAAATCAAGAGTTGGATATTTAATTGGCTGAGCCATCAAAGAATGGACCCCCCTATTCTTTGATTACTTACACATTTTCATTTTCTCTCATCTTTAGCTCATTGGATTAATACCTAGTTTATTTAGCTCATGCATCTAATCTCCTGAACTCTAATATCAGTGACCACAAGAAAATATACCAATTTTATTTTAAATATGCCACTTATTTCTCTATAGAGCAATATGAAATTAATAGTTATATCTTTATGATGAAAATCTACACATAAGAGTAGAATAGTACAGTCTGAACAATCTGCACAACCTGAACCACAGAATTCAGCAGGTATGAAGTGGAGAGGAGAGGTGAACTTGGGGAGTGAGAAGACGCGGAAAGGGAGGTGCTTTTGTGGGCGGAGAGAGGACGGAGCCGGGGGTGAGGGAATACGGGAAAAGCACCCATCCCCAAAAGCAGTCGGAAGGAAATCAGAAAATTGGAAACAGTCACAGGGACTAAACCAAAAAGGGAGAAAAGAGAGGATTTAAATTCCATTAAGACTGTAAACAAGGGGAGCACCAAGGCTGCGACTCCGCAGCTCCATACCTGACGTGCTCTGGTGGGGAGAGTGAATCCCCAGAAACAGAGTGGGGTCCGGGAGGTTCTCCAGACACACAGGGAAAAGCAGTTCCACTGCTGGAAGGACATTTGGTAGAGACTGTTGAAGCCACCTCGTCCCAGCAGACCACACAAAACAGCCACATTCACTGGTGCTGGAACAAGGTCATAAAGGGTGAAGCCTGGTGCCAGATGTGTCTTGTGATTTTCCATAATCCCTGAAAAGCTGCTGCTACACTGTCTCTCAAACTTTTTCTGGAGCGGGCTGGCACCTGGCCACAGTTTGGGGCACCAGCAGGAGCAGGATCCAGCAAGCGTTCCTGGGTGCAGCCGACATTCGGCCATTGCTCATTCCGCCATTGCTCAGTGAGACCCTCCCACAGACGGGTGAAACGGGTCAAAGCCTCAGTCCTTCAGAAGTAAGGGGCCGGGGAAAACAGCCTCATCTGAGATAAAACTCGGGAGAGAGGTACTGCCTGGGGCCTGGTCACTAACAGTGGAAAAGCAGGGAGTGGACGAAAGCTGAAAACAGAAGATGGGTGCACGATTGCTGATCGGGAGAACAGAGTTCTGAGACTAGAGACTGGGTAGCTGGGTGATGCCATTTTCACCGCTCCTGTGCATGTGCATACACACCTAAAGCACCACAACACTCCACCCCAGTAGGCTAGCAGGGCCATCTAGTGGAGAACAGAGCCTTTACACTGAGTCCCACTCAACTGGGCAACTTCACTCTTCAAGAAAAAAAGTCTCACTGTCTACTTAGTTTATGGACTGTAAAGTGCTTCATAGTCTGACTTCTAGGGGAAAACAAAGTAATTTCAGTCGCATTTGAATCTGTTAGCAGGTCCGTCTATTCAATTTTATTTTTTTTTAATTCTCTTTTTCACTTCTTTTCTTTTTCTTGAATACAGAAAGAGAAAAAATTCATTTTTATTTTCAATTTCTATTAAAAATATTTTTCTTTAATTTTTAACTATATTTTTTACTATTGTGTAAATTTTTTCAAATTCTATTTTACTTCCATCATTTTTAGTCTATTTCAGTGTATACACTTTTTCAAATTTTCAAACAATTTCCTTTTTTCTTTTTCTTTTTTCTCTTTTTCATTTATTTTCCTTTTCTTGAATGCAGAAAGAGAAAAACTTCATTTTTACTTTAAATTTCTATTAAAAATATTTGTCTTTAATTTTTTTTACTATATATTTTTTGCTTTTATGTAAATTTTATCAAGTTCTATTTTACTTCCATCATTTTATTTTAGTCTACTACGATGCATTCACTTTTTCAAATTTTCAAATTTCCTTTTTTTTCCTCTTTTTTCTCTTTTTCATGTATTTTCTTTTTCTTGAATACAGAAAGAGAAAAAAACCATTTTTATTTTTAATTTTTATTAAAAATATTTTTAAAATTTTTTCTACTATATAATTTATTTTTGTGTAATTTTGGGTAATTTGTATAATTTTTGTGAAATAATTCAAATTCTATTTTACTCCCATCATCTCATTTTATTTACTTCAGTGCATTCATTTTTACAAATTATCAATTTACTTTTTTCCCCCATTCCCTTTTTTTTCTCTATTCTGTCAAACAACTTTCAACACCCAGACCAAAACACACCTAGGATCTAGCATCATCTATTCTATTTGTGTGTGTGTGTTTAATTTTTAATTTTAATATTTTTTAATTTTATTTTTTTTAATTTCATCTTTTCTATCTCATTAATTCATTTTCTCCCTTCAAAACAACAAAACAAAGGAATTCACCCCAAAAGAAAGAACACAAAAAAAATGACAGCCAGGGATTTAACCAACACAGATACAAGCAAGATGTCTGAACCAGAATTTAGAATCACGATAATAAGAATCCTAGCTGGAGTAGAAAATAGATTAGAATCCCTTTCTGCAGAGATAAAAGAAGTACAAAAAATAGCCAGAATGAAATTACAAATGCTATAACTGAGTTGCAATCATGGATGGATGTTGTGGTGGCAAGGATGGATGAGGCAGAACAGAGAACCAGCGATATAGAAGACAAACTTATAGAGAATACGAAGCAGAAAAAAGAGGGAGATTAATGCAAAAGAGCACGATTTAAGAATTAGAGAAATTAGTGACTCATTAAAAAGGAACAACATCAGAACCATAGTGGTCCCAGAAGAGGAAGAGAGAGAAATAGGGGTAGAAGGGTTATGTGAGCAAATCGTAGAAGAAAACTTTCTTAACCTGGGGAAACACCCAGACATCAAAATCCAGGAAGCACAGAGGACTCCCATCAGATTCAACAAAAACCGACCATCAACAAGGCATATCATAGTCAAATTCACAAAATACTCAGGCAAGGAGAGAATCATGAAAACAGCAAGGGAAGAAAAGTCCTTAACCTACAAGGGAAGACAGATCAGATTTGCAGCAGATCTATCCACAGAAACTTGGCAGGCCAGAAAGGAGTGGCAGGATATATTCAGTGTGCTGAATCAGAAAAATGTGCAGCCAAGAATTCTTTATCCAGCAAGGCTGTCGTTCAAAATAGAAGGATGGATAAAAAGTTTCCCAGACAAACAAAAATTAAAGGAGTTTGTGACCACTAAACCAGCCCTGCAAGAAATTTTAAGGGGGACTCTCTGAGGGGACAAAAGATGAAAATAAATTCCAACTCTACAAGCATCGTAATGGCAATAAATTCATATCTTTCAGTACTCACTCTAAATGTCAATAGATTCAATGCTCCAATCAAAAGACATAGGGTAACAGAATGGATAAGAAAACAAGATCCATCAATATGCTGTTTACAAGAGACACACTTTAGTCCTACAGACACCTTCAGATTGAAAGTAAGGGGATGGATAACGATCTATTATGCTAATGGTTAACAAAAGAAAGCCAGAGTAGCCATACATGTATCCGACAATCTAGACTTTAAAATAAAGAATGTAACAAGAGATGCAGAGGGGCATTATATCATAATCAAAGGGTCTATCCACCAAGAAGCCCTATGAATTGTAAATATTTATGTGCCAAATGTGAAAGCACCCAAATATGTAAATCAATTAATCACAAACATAAAGAAACTCATCGATAGTAATACCATAATAGAGACTTTGACATCCCACTCACAGCAATGGACAGATCATCTAATCAAAAACTTAACAAGGAAACAATGGCTTTGAATGACACCCTCGACCAGATGGACTTAACAGATACATTCAGAGCATTTCATCCTAAAGCAGCAGAATATACATTCTTCTCCAGTGCACATGGACCATTCTTCAGAATAGACCATATATCGGGACACAAATCAGCCCTAAGTAAGTACAAAAAGCTCGAGATCATACTGTGCATATTTTCAGACCACAATGCTATGAAACTCAAAATCAACCACAAGAAAAAATTTGGAAAGGTAACAAATACTTGGAGACTAAAAACATCCTACTAAAGAATGAATGGGATAACCAAGAAGTTAAAGAGGAAATTAAAAAGTATATGGAAGTCAATGAAAATGATAACACCCCACACCTAAACCTCTGGGACACAGCAAAGGCGGTCATAAGAGGAAAGTATATAGCAATCCAGGCCTTCCTAAAGAAGGAAGAAAGATCTCAGATACACAACCTAACCTTATGCCTTAAAGAGCTGGAAAAAGAACAGCAAATAAACCCAAAACCAGCAGAAGACAGGAAATAATAAAGATTAGAGCAGAAATTAATGCTATCGAAAGCAAAACGAAAACAAACAAAAACAAAAACAAAAACAAAAAACAAAACCAGTAGAACAGATCAATGAAACCAGAAGCTGGTTCTTTGAAAGAATTAACATAATTGACAAACCACTAGCCAGTTTGATCAAAAAGAAAAAGGAACAGACCCAAATAAATAAAACCAAGAATGCAGAGGAGAGATCACAACCAACACAGCATAAATAAAAAAAAAAATAATAAGAGAAATTTATGAGCAATTATATGCCAATAAAATGGGCAATCTGGAAGAAATGGACAAATTCCTAGAAACATATACCCTACCAAAACTGAAACAGGAAGAAATAGAAAATTTGAACAGATCCATAACCAGTAAGGAAATGGAATTAGTAATCAAAAATCTGCCAAAACAGGAGTTCAGGGCCAGATGGCTTTCCAGGAGAATTCTACCAAACATTGAAGGAAGAGTTAACACCTATTTTCTTGAAGGTGTTCCAAAATATAAAAATGGAAGGAAAACTTCCAAACTCTTTCTATGAAGCCAGCATTACCTTGATTCCAAAACCAGAGACCCCACCAAAAAGGAGAACTATAGACCAATTTCCCTGATGAACATGGATGCAAAAATCCTCAACAAGATATTAGCCAACCGGTTCCAACAATACATTAAAAAAATTATTCACCATGACCAAGTGGGATTTACACCTGAGACACAGGGTTGGTTCAGTATCCACAAAACATTTAATGTGATTCATCACATCAATAAAAGAAAGGACAAGAACCATATGATCCTCTCAATAGATGCAGAGAAAGCATTTGACAACATACAGCATCCCTGAAGGACCATACCTCGAGATCATAAAAGCCATATATGAATGACCCAACGCTAATATCATCCTCAATGGGGAAAAACTGAGAGCTTTCCGCCTAAGGTCAGGAACAAGACAGGGATGTCCACTCTCACCACTGTTATTCAACATAGGATTGGAAGTCTTAGACTCTACAATCAGACAACACAAAGAAATAAACGCATCCAAATCAGCCAGGGGGAGGTCAAACTTTCACTCTTCACAGATGACATGATATTCTATATGGAAAACCCAAAATATTCCACCAAAAAACTGCTAGAACTGATTCATGAATTCAGCAAAGTTGCAGGATATAAAATCAATGCACAGAAATCGGTTTCATTCCTATACACCAACAATGAAGCGACAGAAAGAGAAATCAAGGAATCGATCTATTTACAGTGACACAAAAAAAACCATAAGATACCTAGGAATAAATCTAACCAAAGAGGTGAAAAATCTATACACTGAAAAATTAGAAAGCTTATGAAAGGAATTGAAGAAAACACGAAAAAAATGGAAGAAGTTTCCATGCTCCTGGATAGGAAGAACAACTATTGTTAAAATGTCATACTACCCAAAGCAATCTACATGTTCAATGCAATTCCTATCAAAATAACACCAGCATTCCTCATAGAGCTAGAACAAATAATCCTAAAATTTGCATGGAACCAGAAAAGACCCCGAATAGCCAAAGCAATCTCGAAAAAGAAATCCAAAGCAGGAGGCATCACAATCCCAGACTTCAAGCTATACTACAAAGCTGTAATTATCCAGACAGTATGGTACTGGCAAAAGAACACACACTCAGATCCATGGACCAGAATAGAGAACCCAGAAATGGACCCACAAACATGTGGCCAACTGATCTTTGACAAAGAAGGAAAGAATATCCAATGGAATAAAGACAGTCTCTTCAGCAAGTGGTGCTGGGAAAACTGGACAGCAACATGTAGAAGAATGAACCTGGACCACTTTCTTACACCATACACAAAAATAAACTCAAAATGGATGAAAGACCTCAATGTAAGACAGGAAGCCATCAAAATCCTCGAGGAGAAAGCAGGCAAAAACGTCTTGGATCTTGGCTGCAGCAACTTCTTACTCAACACATCTCCAGAGGCAAGGGAAACAAATGCAAAAATGAACATTGGGACCTCCTCATCAAAATAAAAAGCTTCTGCACAGTGAAGGAAAAATCAGCAAAACTAAAAGGCAACTGACAGAATGGGAGAAGATATTTACAAATGATGTATCAGATAAAGGGTTAACATCCAAAATCTGTAAAGAACTTATCAAACTCAACACACAGAAAACAAATAATCCAGTGAAGAAATGGGCAAAAGACATGAATAGACTCTTCTCCAAAGAAGACATCCAGATGGCCAACTGACACATGAAAAAATGCTCAACATCACTCATCATCAGGGAAATACAAATCAAAATCACAATGACATACCACCTTATACCTGTCAGAATGGCTAACATTAACAACTCCAGAAACAACAGATGTCCATGAGGATGGGGAGAAAGAAGATCTGTTTTCCATTGTTGGTGGGAATGCAAGCTGGTGCAACCACTCTGGAAAAACAGTATGGAGGTTCCTTAAAGAACTGATAATAGAACTACCCTATGACCCAGCAATTGCACTACTAGTCATTTATCCAAGTGATATAGGTGTGTTGTTTCCAAGGGACACATGCATCCCCATGTTTATAGCAGCACTATCAACAATAGCCAAAGTATGGAAAGAGCCCAAATGTCCATCGATGGATGAATGGATAAAGAAAATATGGTATGTATATATAATGGAGTATTACTCAGCAATCAAAAAGAATGAAATCTTGCCATTTGCAGCTACGAGGATGGAACTACAGGGTATTATGCTAAGTGAAATTAGTCAGTCAGAGAAAGACAAAAATCATAGGACTTTACTCATATGAGGACTTTAAGAGATAAAACAGATGAACATAGGGAAGGGAAACAAAAATTATATAAAAACAGGGAGAGGGACAAAACATAAGAGACTCTTAAATATGGAGAACAAACAGGGTTACTGGAGTTGTAGGAGGGGGGATGGGCTAAATGGGTAAGGGGCATTAAGGAATCTACTCCTGAAATCATTTTTTCACTATATGCTAACTAATTTGGATGTACATTAAAAAAATTAAAAATAAAATTAAAAAAAGAAATAATACAGGTTGTTGAATTAGCTCATTTATATAGTTGTATTTTTATTTTATTTTATTTTTAATTTTTGTTAATGTTTATTTTTGAGAGAGAGAGAAAAGGGGAGGGGGCAGAGAGAAAGGGAGACAGAATCTGAATGTGTATTTTTATTAAGGATGCACACATTCATATTCATCCAAATCCCTAATTAACCAATATTGTTTGACACAGTTTCCAGATATTAAGAAATTGTGTGATTATTAGCCACAGTTAAAAAATTCAAGTGAAAAAAAAAAGTGACTAGGTCAAATTAATTACAAAAAGTCCTGGGTATACCTGCACATATTTACATTTATAAAGAAAGTAATGCCCATGAGCATTAAACAAAAATAGGTTGACATTTCCTCTGAGGGGGAGCAAAATATAGGGCATCCAAATCTGCTACTTTGGCATGTGAATTATTTTGACCTGAAGGTAATCGACTCAAAAACATTTTTACCTCTCCCTTAACAACAACAAAGAATTTAGTAGGGGCCTTGACCCACAAAGAGAGCTATTACCAGGGACAACTTTTTATCTGAAAGACTTATCTGTATGGCAGGGCAAACACGTAATTCCCAAACATCTGCCCTATTTATTGTCTTGTGAACTACTCTCTTCCCCTTTGAAGTGCTAGACTTCTATCTCCTTCCTTAGCTTAGGATGGCATGTAAGTCTTAACTGACCAACTTTTTCCTTGGGTCTCATATTTTTATGGGATATATACATATTTAAATTTCTTTTTCTCCCATTAATTTGCTGCATGTCAATTTAATTAATAGTCCATCCAAAATAACCTAGAAAGGTAGAGGAAAATGTTTTCTTTCCTACACCTCAATATAATTTAAAGTAAAAGCCATATGTTTTTTCTCATCCAGACTTAATCGTGTATACTTTAGTGAGGGGATACACAGAAACGCATTAGAGGTTAGAGTTCCAGAATAATTCAGAACTGTATTTGTCAAATACTTCTAAATTGGAGTTATCTTGAAAGATTTAGAGAATAAGATGTGCTGTTCAGCAGCACACATCGTTTATGGTTTAAACAGGACCAATGACAGTACATTAGGCTGAGGATGAGGAGACATTAAAGTCTTAAACACACTCCCTTGAAGAGGGGGAAAGGTTGCTTGTAGTAAATTGTAACTTTAAATATTTTATAGTTGAATCCAAAGAACAACTTAAAAATCAACTTAAAAAAGTAACAGGATTTTTTCATAGGCTTTTCCATAAATATCTCAAAATGCTGTGGAACTCTAGTTTTTCCTCCACAAAGAAAGGAAACACCTGTCACCATGAACAAAATAGTATCTAATTCTCACACTGTCTGTTTCTCTGAAAAAATTTTCCAACACATAAGTCAAATATATCCTAAATTTTCAATGGGAAAATGAGTTTCTCTGAAGCAAAAAAAGGATTTTTTTAATGTCATGTATGCCAATTCTAACACATGCTTTTAAAACATTGTAAGTAATTTTAAAATCAAATAGGTTTTAAATTTCCACTCACCCATTCATATCCATGCAAATATATCTTGCTCATAAGTACTTACAGTTTTATCCATCTGATCTTTCTATCTCTATAAATAATTAAGGGTACAGTTGGGAGCTAAAATAAAATGAACAATCTTTAGTCCAAATGTGGGTTATTGAACATTTCAAAGTATTATGTCCATCACATATGGCTATAATTGATTATAATGGTGCTATTCACAGTTAACACTTTGCTACCACTTCCATGCTTCAAGAGGTTTATATCTCAGCTATAAACATTTGCTCCATATTGAACTAGATGTTGAAGATCTCAGCCTTTGAGAAATCACTTTTGAAATTGAAAAAAGAACAATCAAAAAAAAAAGAAAGAAAAGAAAGAAAAGGAACAATCATCCTAGACTTTTTTCTTATAACATTATATCTTTACAAAGTAATCAATATGTTTGAATAAAACATTTTTTAATTATGTGAGGAATTTTTAAAGCAAGATTTGGCTGTGACATTACTGCATCAGAAAAAATGTGCTATAAATGCAGAAATTACTTTTTCTGTGTGTTTTCTCAGGTTTTAGTTCTCTATACAATCCTGGAACAGATATGAGTATATATAATTTATAGCCACAGTACACCTAAAGCTATTTGATTCTTTAAGTTTACCTTATATCTAATTTGCTCAAAGAGATTTTCTTATTAATTACATATTGGCTTTCTAGGTATACACGTTCAACAAACATTTAAGATCATTAAGGTTCAATATTGGTGATAAAAGTTGAAGAAAACAGTTTCGTTATTTGTTTAGAAGATGGACAAATAAACCTTAATGCCTGGTATATGTAAGAACCTCAGTAAATGTCTGTTACACACACACACACACACACACACACACACACACACACACACAATATGTGTATATATATATGCATAGAGAGAGAGTATTCTGTGGAACTACTTGTTAAAGTATGGTACAGGTATCAAATAATAAATAATTTTAATAGTATTTTTTTAACTTTATTCATTTGAGAGAGAAAAGAGAGAGAGAGAGACCACAGGAATGGCAGAGAGAGAGAGAGAGAGAGAGAGAGAGAGAGAATCCCAAGCTGATTCCGCACTGTCAGAACCCACCATGGGGCTTGAACCATAAGATCTGTAAGAAACGTAAGATCATGACCTCAGCCAAAATCAAGAGTCAGATGCTTAACCAACTGAGCCAGCCAGGTGCCCCAAATAATAAATAATTTTAAAGGTTTACAAAAGTTTTTGTAAAGTTTAGATATTTCAAAATTATTTATATTTACAGTTTTTGACACAGTTTCTAAGGTTAATCCATAAACCAAAGATGGCAAAATCAAATGTTCACAGGAACTATGTATTTAACAAAAATCTGTGATCTAAAACAAGGAAGAGTCTGGAGCTGAGGGTACCAGTGTAGAGGTTTCTGAGTAAACTTGATAATACTTGTCCTAATCAAATTCATTTTTAATCTAAAATATTTTTAAACTTCATTTATGCCAAACCAAACAGGTCCACATAGCTTGTTTGGCCCAACTGCCCACACCAAGGTTTAAATATCTATTAAGTTCAATGCTTTTGGATGTTTTACATGAAATTTGCCCTCAATGTTAGTCTTTCTCTTTGCTTTTTTCCAGTAGTTGTTCTCTGCAATTTATTTATAGGGAACTATATCCATTTGCCACTTTAAACTGAACATTTATTTTTAATGTACTTGCTGAGGGAATTAAAAAGGTGATGCTAAAATGTGAGTCTTAATAGACATGCAGATGTGGCCTTATTAATAATAGTAATTTATTGAAATGTTCATGGTGGATGGCTCAGAAATTCAATTTAGTTAGTTCACTTAAATCTACCATATTCTGGGACCTAAATGAAATTAACCATATTCAAAAGAAACCAATAGAAAAAAGAATAGCTAGTACTTATTGGTCACCTAATATGGAGCCAGGTACTATAATAATTATTTTAAAAACAGTACTTCAAATGCATATAACAAAGTTAGTAATCTTAACCACTTTTAAGTGTATAGTTCAGTACTGTTAAATACATTCTTATTGTGCATCCAATCTCCAAAACACATTTCATTTGGCAGGACTGAAACTCTGTATGACTCGTTTTCCTCTTCTCCCACCCCGGGCAACCATTATCCTCCTTTTTTGCTTCTGTGAGTTTGGCTATATCTCATATCAACTTAAAAAAATAAAATAGCCAGTTATTTTACTAGCAAATAAGTTTACTCAGGCACAGCAGAGGAATTGCAATTTGAAACAAGCAAACCATGGGGAACCAAAGTCAAGTCCAAAGAGATAAAGGAAACATGAGCTTTAACTAGGTTCTAGAAGGACCCTGGGCAGGGTTATCTTGAGCAAAAGTTTATTGAAGAGCAAGAGTTTGAAGTTGTGGCAGTTTATCAATTGCTACAAGCTGTGGTAGGGAAGGCTCTTCCTTTTCGTAAAAGCAGGAGATAAAATTCCTATGTGAATAAAATGTCTTCCCTTGTCAAATAATTTTTACCTTCGTTCTTCGTACTAGCTATATACACTGCAATGAGCATATGTGTGTGAGAACTACTCTTTCAGGCTTCCCAAGTCCCATTTTAAAGAAGGTTTCCTTTAATTTATTTTCACACTCATAAGTGAAAGTATGAGTACTGAGTTATTTCACTTAGCATAATGTCCTCAAGATTCATCCGTGTTGTCCCACATGGTAGAATTTCCTTTTTAAGGCTGAATAATATTCCACTGTGTGTTTATATACAACATTTTGCTTAACCATCCATCTATGGATGGATACAAGTTGCTTCCATCTTGTGGCTATTGTGAATAACGCTGCTGTGGAAGGGTACCAGAACATGCCACCCGCAGATGTCTATTTTTGGCATATGAATTTTGGGGAGAGCGATTTTTTTTTTTGACACGCAGTAGACCTAGGAGAAGCTCTGGAAACAGAGAAGTTAACCTTTAGTGAGGTAAATTTACATTTATAAAGAACATCTCCATTTGTGTGTCTCCCTCTCTGTACCAGGAAGAGAAAGATAACTAAGGCACATAAAACAAACAAATAAAACCAAAAACAAGCAAACCCAAACTCTTAATGGAGAAGATGTGGATTTAAATCTGCATAACAAATCTTACTTTTTGTTTAGCACTTTTTCTGGTGACCTCTCTATAACTGGCTTCCCCATACCCTTCTCTTTGTTTTTTTTTTTTTTTCTTTTCAAATTTGTATTTATCTTCTATTTAACTTTTCTCTCTTTAGTCTTTAGCTGAAGAGGGTATTTAAGCCTGAACTCTAAATGAGAGTTACTCATTTTTCTCTGGGGGTCTCCCTTGTATGTATGAGGTACACATGTTAATAAACTTGTGTGCTTTTCTTTTGTTAATCTGTCTGCTACAGCTAAGAATGAAGAAAGATAGAAGACATCTCTTTCCCCCCCCCCCGCCCCCACACACACTACGGACAGGAGTATACAAATATCTCCTTGAGACCCTGCTCTCATTTATTTTGGGTATATATGGAGGAATAGAATTGATAAATCATACAGTAATTCTATTTTGAATATTTTGAGAAGTACACCATTTTACATTACCATCAATTTTAATATAATAATTCAAGCCTGTTATCCTTCTACAACAATTGAGAGATTGAGGCACAAATCAGGAAACAGCTTTCAAATTTAGTAAAGGAAAATTCCAGGATGAACTGGGCTACTTAAGAATGGCGATACCAGATTCTCTGTGCACTTGAGTTCAAATCCCAGGTCAGCTTCTGAGAACTAAGAACCACTGAACACAATACAGAGGATCCTGAAGTGTCAGTTTGCTTAGTTGTAAGTGAGAACCACCACATATGGTGGTGGTTATGAATGGATTATACAAAACTGTTTATGAAAGATATTTACACATAGGGAAAGAAATTATGTTTTCCTTTACGTTTTTTAAGTTCTTGGGATGCCTGTGTGATTCAGTCGGTTAAGCATCCAACTTCAGCTCAGGTCATGATCTCACAGTTCATCAGTTTGAGCCCTGCATCAGGCTCTTGCTGTCAGCATAGAGCTTACTTCAGATCCTCTGTCCCCACCCCACCCCCACTTGCACCCGCGAGCACTAGCACTCTCTCTCTCTCTCAAAAATAAATAAACATTTAAGTTCTTGACTGGAATCCCTGTAACAAAAGACATATTAACAAAAGAAAAGCATACAAATATATTTAATACAAGTTTTACACAACACAGGAAACTTCATAAGGAAATGAAGTTCCAAAGAAATGGTTAAACTTGAGTATTTTTGTGCTAAGTCTGAGGAAGAGTAGAGAGTTGTGGAAACATATGACAGGACAAAGGGTCTGAGGTAGTGTAGTGAACTGGGGGAAACTTGGCAAGGCCTGTTCCTTCAGATTCTGCTCTGTGTCCTTTAGTCTTAGGAGATAAGGATGCCCCTTTACCTTGAGGTATCAACAGGCACCTTCCACATAAGAATCCAAAGACCTGCTTCAGGGGATGGTCAGAGAGTCCTTCCTGGACCTGCCATTTCTCAATTTCTTCAATTTAAAACATCCAATGCACTTATGTGCCATATTTCGGGGTTGCATGTCCTAAACCTTTCATACAAAGCATTCATATTTCATCAATGCTTATTATATACTAAGCATTCAATAATTGAGTCCTGAGTATACACATTAGGCTCCTTGATCACTTTTGCTGTTTGCTATAGATTCTGTCATTGGCTAACTTAAAGTATTTTGTGTTGACTCTAGTTATACTCCAAAATCAACATCATTCTCTAGATGTTCTGTATCCATGATTGGTTCCTATTATGTTGATTTGGGCTCTAATTGTTCCGTGATAATGATGAAGGAATTCTTTTTTTTTTTTTTTTTTTTTGCAATGTTAAAAATTGTCCTGCATGTATTAACTATTGGTGGAATTTCTCCCTCCTTGTTTTATTCCCCAAAATAGCAACCTGGTTTTTAAGACAATAGGTGCTGTTTCAATAGGCTTTACATGAATGGTCACTCAGGATTTTATGTTGTACTTTGAACTTTGGAATAGTGCCAGTGACCTTGAGGTTCACAAGTTAGATGGTTAAAGCAATGAAGCAGGAGAAACAAAGTGTTTATCCACCTTCATTCTCAGGTATAATATCTTTCCAGCCTGACCCGAATCAAAAACAGAACTGGAAATTATTAAGGCAGTGTGGAGAAGCACTTGGGAGTCTTATAACCTTCTTTGCAACCTCCCCCTCCACCCCCCTGCTCAAGCTTGTGGCCATGCTTTAGCAGCATCGCTTACACCCTAAGGGAAGAAACACAAGGAAAATACTCAGGTTCTCAACAAATAGAAGCATGTGCTAATCTGCAGACTTTATTTTCATCCATTCACTTATTTTGAGCCTAACCATTTTTAAAACTTGTCTAGTGATGCAAACCACTTGCTATAAATAAGGAAAAATGTTACCACACTGATTTCTAGGTTTTCTCATAAATGTGTTTAGGGGAACATAGATTTATCATTATATTTGTAGGCTACGAGAACAAAATATATATTATGTGAATAGTAAACTACCCCAAGAGAAGGGTGTTTGAAAGTGAAATATGGCAGTGTCTCAAGTCAAGGGGTTATTGCTAATCTAA
The DNA here is from genome assembly GCF_018350215.1 of Panthera leo. Taxonomy (NCBI): domain Eukaryota; kingdom Metazoa; phylum Chordata; class Mammalia; order Carnivora; family Felidae; genus Panthera; species Panthera leo. The sequence continues at coordinate 31,351,954 of NC_056687.1, forward strand.
TTTAACCAGAGGTACTCAGACCTAATTCAAGCAAGAAACAGCCAAACATGAATGAAAATCAGAATGGAATGCAACCTCTCCTTTAATGCCACTCAGGGCAGATCAGAAAAGGGCAAGGATAAACAGAGATATGCAAGGGATTTTTAGTAGGAGACAGAGGTCCCTCAAGAGAGAAAGCAGGAAACTATAGTACCGCACAAATACAAATTTTAAGTTATTTTTTAAGGGAAACCACGCAAAAAATATGTACTAATATTTTGCAAAATGTACTTTGAATCCTTTTTAAATTATTGATGGGATTCAGGACATGTTATCCCAAAATTATGGTACCTTGGCACACTGAATATCTTAAACTGGGGGATTTTGAGATAATAGCAGCAGTAGGAAAGTTTCTCTGACCTTTCTCTCTGCCTCACTCTTCTTCCCTGAAACAGGTCATAAAACACCTATGTGACAAGTATCTTGCCTGTACCAAGAGGATGGAAGACATTCTAATCACCAGAGATGGGGAATTTGGGGCTGAAAAAACTATACAAACAAACACTTGTTAAATGAACCCTTATCTTCCGAGTTACTTATTCAACATTTTCTTCTACTCTTAGCCCCAACTCCTCTGTCTTATCAATTCTTCACAAGTTTATTATTTCTTTGCCTAAAAGGTAGAACAGCTTCCTGATCTGGGCCCTTCTGAGACCTTATTCTCTTATGAAGGTTCCCATGTACCTGAGGAAATCCAGTAAAATTTGTATGTTTTCTCCTGTTAATCTACCTTTGTCAGTTTAATTTTCAGACCCAGGCAAGGACATTAAGAATATTGAGGAGAACTTTTTTTCCCCCTACATAAATGGCCAAGGAGAACAGGAAAAAGTGTTCAACATTATTAGTCATTAGAGAAATGCAAATTAAAACCACAATACAATAATATTATTATGCTTCTTATAATTCAAATGGTTCCTACAAAAAAAAATTATCAATGCCAAAATTTTTGTGAGGAGTTGGACAACCAGGACTTGCATACATTGCTGGCAAAGATGTAAAATCCATACAGCAATTGCTTATTTTCTATTTGCATAAGACATATTTTGATTTGAGGAAAACTGATAGAGTGTCCAAAATAAACATGTGTAAAAACAATATGGGTCAACATAAAGAAAACTGGTAAATTATGTATCATTAATTTTATTTTTTTTTAAATCTAATTTAATGTTATAGTCTGAAACTCCTCCTTCCAGTTTAGAATGAGGCATTCTACTCAAAACAGATTTAAATGTGATATGATAATGAAGACTCTATATCAATAAATATTATGATGGGGTTTGAGGTATACAACCCCAGAATTTGACATTTTGGCATGTTGAATATTTTAAGCTGAAGGAGTTTGAGAAAACAGCAGAATCAGGAAGGTCACTCTGACATTCCTTCTTCCTTCTCCCCTGAGACAAGTCATAAAACCTTCATGTGAGAGATGCTCTCCCTCTACCCAGAGAAAAGGAATATCCTTACCTCTGAAGACAAAGGGATGCTAAGAAAAATGGCAACAAATAGGCATTGCTAAGTTTTCTCCAGTTTACTACATTACCTCATACTCCCTAACCTATTGTATTTACCCACAACTGTCCATTCATCATCAAACATAGCACAAATACATTCAGATCTAGCTCTTTCTTTGGGTCTTCATTTTCTTATGAAGTTTCCTATGTCATGTAAAACTTACATTAATGTATATGCCTTTCTCCTGTTAGTCTGGCTTTGTCAGTTTAATTTTCAGACCTTACCACGGACCCTAAGAGGATCAAGGAAAACTTTTTTCCTCCCCTATGGTTTCTTAAATTTTGAATTTATCGCCCCGGAATTATTCAAATTGTTAAATTTGAATTTTTACTAAACTTGCTAAAGAACATCGACCACTTTCTCATTGATACCCACTGTAGGGAGAGCTTTCTGGGTGCTCTCCTGAGTGATTAGTGCTGAAAATCTGAGCAAATATCAAAAAGACATGTTATTACCCATTCTCCCCATAAGCTTATAATCTGGTTGAAGAGGCAATTATCTGGAATGCCACTATTGGATTAATTCTTAGGCTTAAGGTGTTTTCTCCAGGGGAACCCTGTTAAAAATACATTTTGAGATGTGGGAACACATGGGATAATTAGAAAGCCCTAAGTGGTATGTTTCACATCAATAGAGGCTTGGCTATTTTCTATATTCTCTTTGGGTATTGGGAAGGATCCAGTGAAAGACAATTTGAGAGAAGTGACTTACGTTTTCATTGTTGGATAGAAAAGGAAACCATTGACTATATTTTCAGATCCTTAAGAAAAAGGAAAAGAAAACTGAAATAAGCAGAGAATTAGTATTTATCTATCATCAATTATATGTAAGGATTTTACATGCACCACTAAGAAGCTTGCATATTTTTAAGTTCATTTGGCTAGAAAATGTCATTTGACATGACATTGATTTCTTGTTTCTATTGTTCCCACCACGTAATAAATTTTGCCAAAAGTGCAGCTACTCTGGAAAACGGTATGGAGGTTCCTCAAAAAACTAAAAATAGAAGTACCCTATGTCCCAGCAATTGCACTACTAGGTATTTATCCAAGGAATACAGGTATTCTGTTTATAGCAGCACTATCAACAATAACCAAAGTATAGAGAGAGCCCAAGTGTCCATTGATGGATGAATGGATAAAGAAGATGTGGTACATATATACAATGGAGTATTACTCATCAATCAAGAAGAATAAAATCTTGCCATTTGCAAATACGTGGCTAGAACTAGAGGGTATTATGCTAAGTGAAATTAGTCAGAGAAAGACAAAAATCATATGACTTCACTTATATGAGGACTTTAAGAGACAAAACAGATGAACATAAGGGAAGGGAAACAAAAATAATATAAAAACAGGGAGGGGGACAAAACATAAGAGACTCTTTAATACAGAGAACAAATAGAGGGTTACTGGAGGGGTTGTGAGAGGGGGGATAGGCTAAATGGGTAAGGGACATTAAGGAATCTACTGAAATCATTGTTGCACTATATGCTAACTAATTTGGATGTAAATTAAAAAAAAGAATTTAAAAGGCTAAAAACCAATAAATAAATAAATAAATAAATTGATTAATTAATTGATTTTGCCAAGGTCTATATTTTCCATCTGTATTCAGGAAATTAAAATCTTAGTGTTAGAGACTGGTGAACTATAGGAAATGCTCAGTATGGCTTCTTGAAAGACTATAAATTTAAAGAGGCACCTCTTTATTTGATGAAAACAAACAAAAAAGGAAAACAAAGAAACTGAGATGTAATATGGGAAAAAAATACTATTAGTTTCTTGTTGGATCAGATTATATGCTTTTCATTTATTTGTTAACTTTGTCTCTAAATCAATATATATATTTTTCCACTAAAATTTATATTTCAGCAATTTATTTTTTTATTTTTTAATTTTTATTTATTTTTGGGACAGAGAGAGACAGAGCATGAATGGGGGAGGGGCAGAGAGAGAGGGAGACACAGAATCGGAAACAGGCTCCAGGCTCCGAGCCATCAGCCCAGAGCCTGACGCGGGGCTCGAACTCATGGACCGCGAGATCGTGACCTGGCTGAAGTCAGACGCTTAACCGACTGCGCCACCCAGGCGCCCCTATTTCAGCAATTTAAAAGTAATTTCCTAAACAATGACAGAATTGAGATTGACCCCATGCATACCTATATCACACTAAGGTGAAAAGAAAATCCTATGTTTTGGTAGGTAAATCTGTGTTACCATCTAGTGGTAAAATATTAGAACCACAGACACAAACTCCTTGAGTCCTGAAGAGGAGCTCATTCATGAGGGAAAAAAAAAAAAAAAAAAAAAAAATGCAACACATCACACAATGATAATGTCACAGACAAGGAATACAACTTCTCTTAGGATACTGTGGTTGAATTGCATTTAATCAGAGGTCTAGATACAAGGATGAAATATAATAAAGCTTTATAAAAGCATTCTTGTGGTTAATGCCTTATCAAGATGTTAAGTAATTCTACCATCAAAACTGGGTGGGCCATGGTTTGTTATTTTTATTCAAATTGTAGACAATAGTTTATAAATATTCTTCCTAAATTAGCATTGGAAAACCACTAAACCTAAGAAACATTGATACACAGAAAACAATGGAGGTATTGAAAATAGAATGGACTATGACTTGGATACAAGTTCAGGAATGGTTCTCGTGGGGAGAAGAGAACACTGTAAATATAGAATGATAGTCTCAGCCTTTCTCTGAGTGTTTCCTCATAATTGGATGCTAACTCCCCATTCTAGCAACTCTTTTCAATCGACACATGGGAACCCTGATAAAAGGCAAAAATATCAGTAGGTAGGTTGTGCCACATAAACCCATGAATGCAGATTCCTTTGGATCAGGAGAGAACATAAGGGAGTAAAATAGGGGACAGGTGCACTAGCCATCTATCTTACACACACTTTCTGGGCATCCATCATATGCCAGTTTTTCTGCTAGTTACAAGAGCTACAGTGAGTAAATAAAGGTCCAGTGGAGAGGAATTAACTTATAATGGAAGTCCATAATAAGTGACATCACAGAGACCCACACAAAATCTTGTTGAGTAAGGAATAAAGACTAAATAACTGACAATGGGGATCAGAAAAATCTTCATGGATGAGAGACCAATTGAACTTGACATTGAATTATGAGTAGAGGCCTAACAAATGTTTGAGAAGCTCAAATGCCTAGGAACACCAGAAAATTATTTTTTAAAAACAGTAAGAAGCTGCAGACCTTCTAATGAAGGTAAGCTTGTGTGTGATGTTATAGTAAAAGATTCTAAGAAGCCAGAGAGTGATAAATGATGGGCAATAGGTAGAACAATGGAGATCACAGAGAAGATAATTAGGAAATCTATTTAAAACACATACTATCGACTCACTAGATGCTATCTTTCTGTATTTTGTAATTATAGTTGGCATCAGCTTAAAGAAATCAACTACCAAAAGTTAAATTCCATGAGAGCATTTTGTCTATTTTTATTACTGCTGAATTCTCCAGTGATTGAAAAAGTACCTGGTGCATAGTTGCAGATAAATAAACATGTAAATATTTGTAAATTGAAGTTTAAAACAATTTAGTAAACATTTATTGAGCACTTGCTGTGTGCTGGCACTGTGACAGGATATGTTGTGTTGTTGTTTTTTTTTATTCAAGAAGATTAAATTATACGCAAGTGATAACTTAAATGGTGAGAAACAGGCTTTCTCAAATGACTGGGAAATCTACCAGAACAGCAATGTCAATATGGCAGTCACTAAGCATCTGTAGCTACTGAGCAGATGAAATGTGTCTAATCTAACTTGAGATATGCTCTATGCATAAAATACACTCCAGAATTTAAAGGTTTGGTACAAACAAAAAAAGAATGCAAAAGTATCTCATTGAAAAATTTTGTATTGATTGCATATTGAAATGATATTTTAAATACATTGTGCTAAATAAAATATATCATTAAAATTAAGTCATGTCTTTTTTGGTTACTAAAAACATAAAATTACATATGTAGGTTACTTTGTATTTCTGTTGGACAGTGCTTTCTTAGAAAATCAAGAAGAAAACTATTTTTTAATGTATGAATTGAAAAACCTCTATGCATTAATTTCTCAGATTATATAAATCTTGAGTACTAAGATGTGGGATGAGTTTGATAAACAATATGAGCTCACTTCGGTGAGCTGTGCGATGAAAAAAGACTACCCAGTTCTAGGCAGTAACCTAATCCAATGCTTTATAATTCATGTGCAGATAAAGAGAACCAAAACTGATTCTCCACAGAGCCTAGATTCCTTGCTGACTGGAGGAAAGTAAGAAACTTTCAATAGTTTCTCTGGCAGGCATTCAGATTTGACCTACCGCTCCAGCTTATTCATGGAATCATGGAATCTTCGTGAGGAGTTTACTCTCTGGATGGAGTATAATACATTCACTGAAAATGGCAGAATTTTGGAGTTTCATCTCTGTATCTAGTCAAAGAGTTTCAAAACGTCCCTGTCAGAGCTATATAATCATGACCCAGTATGTCCTTCCTGCCTGGAAATACTTTACCATCAGCCAACTCTGCTGCTAGAGATTCTCAGAATACTATTGGAGGTGTGTGCCCTCATGTGAAATAGCAGTATTGTGAAAATTCAACTTGGAAATTCTGTGTGTTATGAGACCAGGAAACAAATATATTAGGAAGAAATTGATGCTGGAGCATGGACAACAGCAGGGCTTTCTGGGCAGTGTTATCCTGGGCTGGGGAAGATATGAAAGAGTTTTGTTTGGAGAGAACAAGATGCAGTTTAAGGACCATGTAGGCACCAGGCATTAGGAATACAGGAGGAATCAGAAATCCAGCAAACTGCAACATAAAATGAGAACAAATTGGTGGATAACCTGACTTTTAAAACTCTTTCTGCCAGTGCCAAAGCTGAGTTCACACGTGGACATGATTTAATACAAATTTCAGGCAGTGGAATGACTATTGGTGTGTTGTAGTCATTACTAATGTTTGCCAAATATTCCCAGTCCTTTCCACTTTCTAGCACATAACGAGATTTTACTTCCTGGCCATCTTGTGGTTTGACGGGAGCATGGGATTAATTATATCCAACAAGTCATGTGTGGAGGTGATGTAAGTCCCTTCTGAGTTAGAGCGTTCTATTATCAGTGCAAAATTGCCAATGCTATGTGGGATAAGACCTATAATTAACTGAGTCACAATGTTAAAATACCTTTAACAAAGTAAGTGGAAACTGGCCAGAATTAACCGTTCCAAATAACTTACTTATTATAGGGTTTTTGGACATAAGGAACTGCTGTAGAGTATTAAAAAACAAAACAAAACAAAACAAAACAAAAAAACAAAAAACCTACCCCAATCTACAAGACTTAAATTATTTAGTCTACACACACACACACACACACACACACACACACACTTTTGGGCTAGAAGTAAAGGGAACACAGGGCCTTAATCTCTAGACTTTGTTCCCTTTTATTCCAAGCCCCCAACCAGTGATACACAGTTTTCTGATAGTATAAAATTTTCTCTTTCTCTGGCAGCTGCCTACACTGTCAATGTGGATTGTATTCAGTATGAAGGCTCTCATCTCTGTGGTGGCCAGAGATTTGAACTCTTTGAAATGTTAGAAGAATGAGGGGACGACATTCAACTCTCCAGTAGGAGCAAGAACCAGCAAGCTATGGAAGTTCAAGGTTTCTATATCTGTAATGAGAACTCCCACTTCTGAGATTGGTTCCCATAGGATTTGTTTTGTTTGTTCCCTTGCTATGATTGGTTAAATACAAAATAGTCAATGTGATGTTTTAGTCCCAGATGTAATTCAAGTATATACTGGCTTTTCAACCCTACCCATTTGGTGGTAGATTTTATTGACAATCAAATTAGACAATACTCATATGTTGATGCTATGAAAATACCTAAAACTTAGGGCACATTTTAACACTTGTGCACACCGAAAATACTTCCAGAGCTTTCTTTTACCTCTGATGGGCTGGCTGCTAAGATTCAAGATGGTGGCTTCTCCATCAACTTTGTTTTCTGATTAATCAGCAAAGAGTGGAAAAAAAGAGAAGAATGTCAGACATGGAATTACTTTTCTGGATCATAATCTTGGTTATATTATTTACTAGCTATGTCACCATAGGCAAGCAAACTATCTTCTTTAAAATAAGGCTAATAATAACCTAACTGAAGGCCATGAAGAAGAAATGAGATTAAATAAAAGAGAGTCTCCAGATGAATTATAATTCACAAAAAAAGCAGTTAGCTTTGAAATTATATACTGAAACTTCCCTAAATTCTCTTTTACTGTAAAAACCCTGTATAGCTAGTAGCATGTGACCAATGGTAAAGTCAAGGCAAAGTCAAAGATGGTCCTTTAGCTTTCCAAGGTAGACGGCGCTGACATCAAATGTAATAGAGATTATAGAAGAAGAGATTTTACTGCTATTGTTTCAGAGAATAGAGTGATTTGCATGACTAATTTAGAAAAATGCAGGCATCTTTTTTCTTAAATCATCTACATAGACTTTAGAAATTTCTCATTTGCCCAAAGGAATTGGGCTCAATCTCCTTTTCTTTTCCAGTCCATAAGCACCCATATTAACTTCACATGCACATCTAAATGAGGTAGAATATTCTCTCCTAGCCTTATCAGTCCTTCTCATATAAGTACTTAGAATTATTCACCACTCTTTCCCCCCTCACAATAGATGTTAGAGTTTAAATTCCCAGGACTCAATGTATTTTGCCTCCATTTCTTTATCTCTCCCAAGGCTGCATAGCAACAATATAGGATCCTGCTCTGGCATCTGCTTTACTCTGTTTTGTTTTGTTTCTTTCGATACTACTAGATTCCTATTTTTGTATTTATTCTTCACCCAGGAGAAGATCACTCCTTGAGCCAGTAAATAGATTGTATGTGTTGGTGCCAGATCTGTCATACATGTGATTGTTCTTTCTCTTACATTTCACCTCTCTCAGCATCATTGCTGTCAACCTCCAAGTTTAAGCAATGCATAGCTACCGTCTACTGATACTTGGACTCAGTAACTATGTGAAGTAACATTTTAATTAGCATTTGGAGAGGATTTACATCTGTGAATGTAAAGAAAAATGTTCAATCTAGTTTCCAGGGGCTTTTTCATTCATTTTTCAAACAATTATAGTTTAGGGGCACCTAGGTGGCCCAGTTGGTTAAGCGTCCAACTTTGGCTTAGGTCATGATCTCATGGCTCATGATTTTGGGCCCCACATCAGGCTCTGCTGACAGCTTGGAGCCTGGAGCCTGCTTTGTATTCTGTGTCTCCCTCTCTCTCTGCCCCTCCCCAACTCACGTTCTATCTCTCTCTCTCTCAAAAATAAACATTAAAAATAACACTGGTAAATAACAATTATAGTTTACTTTCTCAATACCTACACTATAGGAGGCATCTAAGGGGAAATAAAATATATCAAATTGTGTCTCAATTTGCAGTCTAGTTGACGAAAAAGGAATGTATCTATCAGCTATTAGTTTGGTTTTTCTAAAATGTTTCAATTCCCATTGCTTTTACCTAGAGATAAAATGGATTTGGCAACCTTCTCATCTATTTGGACTATGTAGAGTTCTATCTAAAAACAAAGTAAGATTTCAGTGAAGCACTTTTTAATAGCAATTTTGAAAGTAAAAATCCATACTAATTTCCTTAAATGTTTACTTGATTTTGTTTGAGTAGCAATCCGATTTAAGATGTTTGTCAGTCTAATTTGTAGTTAAATAAAAACCTACTCATATAACTTCTTATGTTCAGAATATCAATATATAAATGAATAACTGAGGGAATTCACAAAGAATTTGAAAAAAAAAACCACTTAGACTTATTAATTATATTCCCAGCTTAAAGTTACTTCAGTTCTCAACTTAATTGTCCTGTGGAGACCTATCCTTTATTGCCTTTACATACACCACACACATACACTCTTACACAAATACACCGTGTACATACATATTTTAATTTAGTCCAATAGGAAACTATTATTCACCAAAAGCTTTATTTGATTTCCATACTTTAAAAAACCTCCTCAGATCTATTTCCCTGCTGTCCTATTTTCTTTCAGCTCTATCCTGAAGAAAGCCTCTCTCTGTGATTTGAAACATTTCCCAGTGTCTATTGCAGTGGCTAATTTTTCATCTTATTAATACCAATAATATGATGCATTCGAGCACTCTGCAGTGTTTTGATAAGATTCCATGGGGGTCTAGCCTTTTCCAGCTATATAAAAACGTTCAAAAAATAAAGCATCAGGGCAAAAATATATGCCCCGCTGACCATTTGTACCAAAGGAGATTAGAACACAGGGTGGAAGCCTGTTCTATAGAAGCATTTTCTGAAGACAGGAGCCATGCAGAGGGCTTCATTAACTTCCAAACACTTCAAAATGAAAAATGGGAGGAAAGTATCTGGGGAAGACTGGACAACAAGACATCACATTAAACAGCATACCCATTATGATAAGTAAAGGGGATGTTTGGTTTAGAGAGTATTGATTTCAATTCCCATTTCAATAAAAGAAAAAAAATGGTAGTTTCAAGAGGGGAAATTAAAGTATTATACTTTCATCAGACATTGGTCACTCTGAGTTTTCTTACTCATCCCTTCCATATCCCTCAGGCTCAACACCAAAAAGACAAGAAAAAAATACTGGTTCTACAGGGAAATCAATAAAGGAATAAAAGAATTTATTTTGTTCATCCTAAAATTCCAGGAAAAATTATAACTATAACAATTTCATCATGTAACATTTTTCAGATATGAGAAATTATAGTGAGCCTTGGAGCATATATAGGTTTCAGGAAATTGTGAAATTTTGGTATACCTTAATATATCTTGAGCAATTTAGCATTTCTGATTGAGTGCTAAATTTCTAATTCGGTCTTGAGAAGTAATGCTATAAACTATTGGAAGAGTATTGTTTTTAATGTGTTAGAAGATGTAAACTAAACAATAATTTTATTAACATTTTATTATAAAGGAGTAATATCCCAACTGTAGAAAAGAATAATATTCTGTTTCCTACCACATTTGCTATGACAAAGGGTATTATGAAATCTCTGCCCTGGGAACTGCCTGAAAGTCATTTCTCCTGTCCACATTTTGGCTGTCTTATATAATTAAAGTAAATAAAAGATATTATGGTCCAAATATAATAATGATAATAATAATAATAATAATAATAATAATAATAACAATAATAACAAATGAATAAAAACAAAAAACCACAAAAATTCAAAAAGTCTTAGAAACAATTAAGTGACTAATATCAATTTTTGTAAAAATCAAAAATCAACTTTTTACTATTATTTTAGGCCAAATGGCTAAATTTTAGGTCTCAATTCTCTGCTTCATTTATTTCTGTTGGTGACAGAGGTTTTGAATGTGTTGGGAAAGCTTTGATCACTATCCCAACTATCCACACATCAAAGAGACCTCTGTATGTGTGTCCTCAGTATTTATTTTGGCACTATTTATACCAGAGATTTTATTGCACAGAAAAGGTTGTGTCACAGAGTCATTCAAAACTGAATCAGATTTCCTTTCTACTCTTATTAGTGAAAATTACCTACATCATACAGTTAATATAATTGATAACCTAAAAGCTATATGTGAAATGTTATTAATAAAGCAAATAATTTATTTAAATATGCTCAACTAAACACTGAATGGATTTTCTTCATTACAATCCAAAAAAGAAAAATGTGGCAAAAATGAAATGCTTGAAGTTATTACCTATCCCCTTTCAACATGTTAGGTGAATTTTGACAATGGAGAAATTCAGACTTGCAATTCAGTTAAGTGAAAAACTAAGACAATGATTTTGGAGTAGTTAAAAATACTGTACAATTACAGTTTTTTAGGAATCCTCTTATAAAATCAAAATGCAAATGCAATCACAGCATTCTCTCTTATGATGGGAGCATAGATCAAATGATTTGGATATAGAAATATAACATGTACAATTTTTATAAATGTGCTTTTCCTACCCCTCAGTTCTTGGTTCTACTACCATGGGGCAAAATTAAGGTCCGTATTCAATTCACTCTACCTGCTACATTTTGTGAATGGATTGAATGAAAGAAAACAAAATATAACAATGTAGAAAATGGTAATATTTCTGATGAGCTACCAATATGTTTTTGTTCAGTTCAACTTTTTAATTAAATTGTTGACATATTGAGACTGTCATTTGGCAAAAAAAAAGTGTATCAACAGGTAGGTCAAACAGAGAGCCATGGGAAACATGTGTAGTCATTAGATCACACTGAAAAGACAACTTTCTGGAAAAACTATAAACAAAGGAAATAAATAAAATAATTCAACATTTTCCATTGAGCTTGAAGGTTATAAATCTGCTCATAATTAGTTAAAGTAATTGTGAGCAAAGGCTTGAATGCATTATGACAATTATACGGTGCTTTAAAAATGTAGAATCAGATAATTTTGACAGCTGCTTTACATCAACTGCTGAGACACTTAAGTTGCAAGTATTCCCAAAAGAAGAAGAAGCAATATTCCACGGAGTTGCACGCAAGATGGAAGCCCTCTGAACTACCTGAAGGGTTTAGGGTAGGTTTAGCCCTTCTAGTCTCTGACTGTGTCTACAAAAGCAAACTGAAGTGGAAATATAAAGCAATTATCCTGATTAACCAAGCAAAAAATAACTCCCTGCAAGTCAGAAACAGGCAATTGTTGAGGCATGAATTATCCAGAGTGACTACTATCTATGTTGATTGAATTCATCAGGTAACAATGTACCACCTTATCTTTTTTGCATAGACAATAAAAAAAAAGTAATATTTGTGAAGTATATCTAACATCAAACTTTGTGCCTGTATCTCCCTTCAGAACATGGTGCTGAAGAAAAGGTTTATTCCAGAAGATCAAGTACACATTAGACTAAGATGAAGATGGAGGAAAATTCCAATATTTTGAAATGAGACGTCTCCATAAGCACCCCGGGCCAGAAAGATACAAAGAGGGAGACTATTATGGATAATTCAGATAATCACTTCAACCTCAGAGACCTCACCCTTGTGTAGGGGAGCCTGGACAAATAAAGAGTGTACAGAGATGAATAGATAAAAATCAATTCAGATTTTTAATAGGTGATACTAAAACTAAATGAATGGTTGAGATAGCAAGTGACTTACATTATAGTACTCGGTCAAGACTTCCATATGGAGATGTATCAAATAACTATTTTTGCATCAGCTGCTTAAAACAACAGTTATTATCTCATCATTTCTTTATGTCAACCATTTTATATCAACTTAGGTTGATCCTCTGCCTTGGGGTTTCTCACAAGACTGTAATTAAGGTATCTGTCAAAGCTAAGGTTTCATCTGGAAGTTCAACCGGGGAAGGATCCTCTTCCACGCCCTGTTATGTGATTGTTGGCCAGATTCAGTTCTGTGTCAGTTACTGGACTGAAGACTTCAGTAGATGGCTATTGGTCAGGGGTCTGTTTCAGGTCCTTGCCATGTGGACTTATCAACATGACAATTTGTTTCAACAAAACTAGCAAGGGTAAGAGTATTCTAGCAAGATGGAAGTCACAATCTTTGCAATCTAATGATGGAAGTGACATCTTCTCTAGGTTGAGATATCATACTGGTTAGAAGAAAGTTATTAAAGAGGAGAACATAACACAAGGCTACAAATACCAGGAGACAGTGTCCCCAACATTTGGGGCCATACTAGATAATATCTACCAAAGAAATGTCAAGAGAAAACCAAGGGAAAAATATGCCCCAGTCAAAAGGAAATGCTGAGGGCCCAAAGTGATAAAGTCTTTAAGTGTTCAAGAAACTGAAAGAAGATAAAGAGAAAATTATGAGTGATGAGGAGATTGTTAAAAGATGAAGTGCAGTTAGATCAGGTAAGTCCTCATAAGATAGGCTAAGTAGCTTCATTTAATTCTAAGTGTAAGAAAATCTATTCATGGTTCCTTGGCAGAGAAGTCACATGATTTCACTTATTCTCTAAGCAGATAACTGAACCTGTTGTGTGGGGAATGAAAAAGATATCATAGTAGTGGTAGTGACCAGATGATAATAGAGGTAAGACAATTGACAGTGGCAACAGAGGAAATATAACACATTCAAGACATATTTTAGAGGTAGAGCCAACATGGCTTGAATGTGGAGGGTGAGAAAAAGGGATAATTTAATGACTGCTAAATTTCTGGCTTAAACAACAGAGTTGGGAGCATGACTGTACCAATGACTGAGATGAACAAGACTGTGGAGCGGGAATAGGAAAACACTCTGAAGAGAAAGAAATCCAAGCTTAATTTGTTAAATTTGAGATGTCTTTGAGAATTTAAGTGGAAATATCAAATAGGCAATTGGAAATAAACATCTGGAGTTCAGGGAAAAGATTGGGCAAAATATTCAGTTACATGAGATTAATGAAGTTTGGTCATAGCCAAGCACTCTAAAACATGTGCACCAATAAAGAATACTATATTTAGGTTTGAGCCCCAGATCTGCCATGAAATAGTTGTGTGTTTTTAGGCTAGCCATGCTATCATTTTAACCCTTTGCTTTGTCAGTTGTACATACGTGTATGATTTAACATGTGAAATGTAAACTATATAACATCTCCAGAAATTATTATTAACTATGTGACCTTGGCTAAATTATGTAGCTTCTCTAAACTTTATTTCTCTCCTAGGAAATGTGAACAGATAGCACCCTTTGAGATCTCAGGTCCCTTCCAGCTTCAAAATTCTCTCTATGACTGAAATATAGAGAATATTCACAATTACACAGAATGATGTTCTATTTTTTAAAAACATTTCAGGGACACCTGGGTGGCTTAGTCAGTTAAGCATCCAACCTGGGCTCAGGTCATGATCTCAGAGTTTGTGAGTTCAAGTCCCACATCAGGCTCTCTGCTGTCAGCACAGTCCACTTCAGACCTTCTGTCTCCTGCTCTCTGCGCTTTGCCTGCTCTCTCTCTCTCTCTCTCAAAATAAATAAACTTAAAAAAAATTAAAAATAATAAGAAATTAAAAAATATATCAAAATGAACAGTTAATTTAGCTTCTAATTAGTGCACTGGATATAGTATGCGTGTACCTTCAAATATTTTAATATAATCATCATTTTATGGAAAGACTCAGGACTGAAGTAAATATAGTCTGCAAAATTTTAATACATTACTTTAGCAAAATATATATTCAGCATTAGAGAGCAACTATTTAATTTCAAGATTTCCTTACCATCTTCATGCACACAATAATACACAATCAGAATATATTTAATAAATTCTGCAAAAGAAGGTAAGTGAAAAGAAATCATCTTTTTTTCATTTTACAACGGGCCAAAAGAATCCAACCCTTCCATTTAAAAACAAAAATTATTGTATTGGCCTAAATTATCTAAATTGGCTATTTCTTTTCTTTAGCATTTACCTTTGTTGCTTTCTTTATCAAACCCGGTCTTGATTAGCCCTATTATGATTATAGAGTTAATGTGCCTTTTACCAAAATTAACCTTATTGTAAAATAGACAATCATCTTAACAATATTTGCATATCTGTTTAGTATGAGAAGTTGCAAGTTGAAATGTTCATGACTTTTCAAAAAGCAACAAATTCATTATCTAAGCATTATAATTCACATTGTAATATATAAACATTAGCAACTGCTTAAGCTATTAAGCAAATACTCTGATTTGAATTTAATTTCTTTTTGTTTCCTTCATCACAATGCTTCGTTTGCCACAATAGTTCTTATATATGTAGATTTTTTTTCCTTAGGCAATTAAAATGTAGTTATTTTTAGGGAATAATTAAAAAATCTCCACAATGAAAATCCATACTTGTTCACCCTCAATGACTCCTTAAGCATTTTTTTTTTTGTTTGTACATTTAGTATGATAAATAAGACAGAATCTAAAAATCTTTTTTCTCATTTCATCTCTCTTATGCCCATAGCAATTTGTTACACTTGTTTGCTAAAGTGATAACAATAGATAAGATTAAAATTAATAGATGGGGTGCCTGGGTGGCTCAGTCAGTTGAGCATCCGACATCAGCTCAGGTCACGATCTCATAGTTTGTGGGTTCGAGCCCCACAACTGGCTCTGTGCTGACAGCTCACAGGCTGAAGCTGCTTCAGATTCTGTGTCTCCCTCTCTCTCTGCCCCTCCCCCTCTCACACTCTGTCTCTCTCTAAAAAATAAATAAACATTTTTAAAAAAAAGATTAAAATTAATAGATAAGGCTTGCCTCTATTACCCCAGGACACAGTACTATTACTACCATAGAAACATTAGGTATGGACTCATAGGCGTAAAGTGAGAGTCCACCTATGTTAGCCTCCTTCTCCCAACACTTTGAACTATCCTAATAAAGCTTTTAGAGAAAGAGGGGATTGTTTTTCATTATTGTTAGCCAAGAAACCATTACCAAAAAACCCAAGCAATTGATCTCATACTTCCATCAAATTTTAATTAAAATGATAAAAACATAAAGGTGATATCAAAAGTGTGAGGTAAAAAACAATACTCAATTATCTACTTTGATTTGAGATTCTCATGGGATGTTCACCCTTGGCTATGTCTCTACCTTGGAAGGCAGATATGAGTACAAAGTTACAGTGGTAGTTGGTGGGGAGGGGAGTCAAAATTTTCTTTATTGTACTTTGGTTTGTATTACCTGGTAAAACCTTCTTTCTCCATGAGAACACTTCTGTGGCTTATAGAAACCATGTATGCAGATGGGCATATGAATTAGAGGAGCAGACTCATGAGGAAGTGTTGGAATGTTAGTATTCAATACTTGTGAGCCTCTAGCTTCAGTGTTCTTTGTAACTTAGTACAAGTTTTCAACTTGCACTTGCCTTAGTGCCTCAGTTTTAAACTATGAAATTAATTTCCCCCTCATATTAGAACTGTCCATCAGCAAACTGAATTCTTGCCTCTGAATTTTTTTCGTTAGTGTTCTTCCCAAAAGTTGGAGCTGCTCATGGCATCCTCCCTATGCTGATCTTTCAAATACTTTGTCATCACAGCTTCTGGACCTTCAATTACTTTTATGTCTTGCTACTAAGCAACAAAGCCACAATTTGACTCTAGTATCATTGTGAATTTTTCCTCCTCCAAAATCTTCAACTTAAACCTCTCCTACAATCTCTTGTACTTTCAATACTGCCTTTATTTCACATTTTACTGGAGAACCAGTGGACTGTTCAATTGGGAAACATGTTGAAATTATGGTAGTACCTTACATTATTTATTTGATAATTTCTTCCTCTCCTTTTATTGGCCCTCATCTGGAACCCACATTATTCGGCTATTAGGCCAGGTCTTTTACATTTATTTGCCTTCTGTCTTTTGGTTTCTTACTCTCTTTCATTTTCAGTATACTTTCTGAGAGTTTTCTTCAACTTTCCATTCTATCCCTCTGGAAAGTTATTAATTTTTTGCACTCATATTTTTAATTCCCAAAAGGTGTTTTTGTTTTTTAAGTCACTTGTTAGTTTTCTTTTTTTGTATACCATATTTCTTTTCTCCCTAAATTTATAAATGAAAGTATTTTTTCCTCGAGTTTCTTATTGCATAGTCTCTCTTAAGGTTGCTTTTTCTGCTCAAATACTTTTTAACACACTGCACATCAGATTCTTTCCTTAATTATCTGATGTTTTTCGACTGCCTGATCATATATGTAAGTACAGCAGTAAAACAATGTTTGGAAACTTCGCTTGTGCTGAGTGGGTTGAGGGGTAGGCTTATTGAGTACAGTTATTCATTGTAGACTGAATTTTTGGAGCCATTTCAATGTAGAACATTTGATTTTAGGGGTGCCTGGGTGGCTCAGTGGGTTAAGTGTCTGACTTTGTCTCAGGTCATGATCTCACAGTTGATTCAGTTCATGAGGTTGAGCCCCTCATTGGGCTCTCTGTTCTCAGTGCAGAGCCCGCTTCAGATCCTCTGTGCCCCTCTCTCTGTGTCCCTCCCCTTCTCTCTCTTTCTCTCTCAAAAATAAATACACATTTTTAAAAAGAACATTTGATTTTAGTTTTACATTTTTTTAACCTAGGCTGATCAGAATCCCTACAGAAAGCTCAAAAATATCTACCTGTGGGGTCCATTCCAATTGTCGTGTGGTGGAAGATGAGTGAGGTGTACTAACACTCAGTTTATAAACTTTGAATCCATCATTTTCAGTCAAGTGCCTCTTTCCTCAACTGTGCTTGGTGCCTCTGGTTTAGCCACTCCAGAGAATGAACTACAGCTTTAGTGTTCTGCTGGCTTAAACAGGAGCAGTTGGGGAAAAGTAGAAAGGGATTGGGTGGTCTGGCAACTTCTTGGTCTCCTAATGCTACTGAGATTAGACCCAACACTTCTGCTTTGTTTCTCTATCATAAATTGATTGCTTCGAGGCTTTCTTAACCATTGGCTAGGTTTCTGCTTTCTCAAGACTGCTGTATCATTCACCAGTTACTCAACCATCTGCTTTCTGGTTGCATTATGTTTTTGCTTGTTTTCTTTGTTTGCATTGTCTTTTTCTTATAGATTTAGGTCTTTAAAATATTCACTTAGTATTATTTTAATGGAGTTTTGAGAATGAGCAAAACTAAATAAGGGTGTCTATCTTTCATCTTTACAAGAAATTCAAATTTGTTCATCAACTTGATGATGACATTCATCTTCTTGACTATTTTACTCTCCCAACCATAGAAGTTCCAGCTACCATCCCAAACTTCAAGCCATTACTAGCCATTTCAGTGAGGCTCAAAGTAGCAATTTAAATCTTCCACATCATCAATTTACTTCCATTTGTAAATTATCAATTTCATAAGCTAGAATGCTTTATTCCTTCCCCAGGTTTCTATCCCAATCTGTTTTGCTCTTGTCACAAAGTATTGCTAGACAAAGTCATAAAACCATATAATCAAATTTTATTCCAAACCTATAATTACAATAGGGTTTCTTTAGTTACTCAGAACTCATTTTTCTGTATACTCAAGGTCCTAAATCAGCAGCAAAATTTTTCCTGGTCTCCTAACACTGTCAAAACCACTCTGATCATAACTTCATTGCTCTAAATAAGTGGTGACAATGCAAAACAAGTTCCCACATTTCTTCTCTCTACTTCAATGCTACTTCTTCAACCATCATTTCTTCTACCTTATTATCTTCAAAGTACAGCAGTTTTTCATATTCATTCTAATGCCACTATGTGCCAAAAGTAAATTTTATCCCACTTTGTCTTGTTCTGGTTCCAATTATTAAGTCTTCTTCAAGTATAGCTCCAGTTGTCTGATTTCTGTCCTTCTCCTGGTCCAGGATCCAATTCCTGATCATACATTGCATTTAGCTGTCACGTGTTTCCAGTCATCTTTAATTTGAGAGTGTTCTTCCATCTTTCTTGTCTTTCATAATCTTGAGATCGTTAATAAGCCCTGGACAGTTATTTTGTAAAGTGTCTCTTGGGTTTGTATGATATTTCTTCACAAGTAAATTCAGATTACACATTTTGGGCAAGAATACAACAAAACTGATGTGCCCTTCTCAAAGCATCATACCAGGAGACCCATACATATCCAGTTACTGGTGATTTATTTTAAAATGTCCATATGGAAATATTGTATTCTTTGCAAGTATTTATACTTATGATAAAAAAAAAGTCAGTTGAAACATCTATAAGAGGATATGCAGTTTTTAAAAATTCTTTTTTAAATTTTTTTTAATGTTTATTTATTTTTGAGAGAGAGAGTGCATGCGTGCGTGCGCACAAGTTGGGGAGGGGCAGAGAGAGGGGGACAGAAGATCCAAAGAAGGTTCAGTGCTGACAGCAGGAGCCCAGTGTGGGGCTTGAACTCATGAAGCGAGATCATGACCTAGGCCAAAGTCAGATCATCAAACGACTGAGCCACCCAGGTGCTCCTTAAAATGTTTTAAGAACATTTATGTGGACAAGCTTATTGAGATATTGAATTATGAGAAACAGTGAAATTGGATGTGGGGAGATATGTAATCAAGAGAGATTTCTTTTTTAAATATGAGAGACATTAGAACATATCTGCTTGCTAATGGGAAGAATCCAATAAAAGGCAGAAAATGCAATATTATTTCAATCACAACTTTTAAGAAAGAAGATTGTCTATCAGTATGGTACAGCCACATAGTAGAATCCTACACAACCTTTTTTTTTTTTAATTTTTTTTAACGTTTTTTTTTTTTTATATATTTATTTTTGAGACAGAGACAGAGCATGAACGGGGGAGGGGCAGAGAGAGAGGGAGACACAGAATCCGAAGCAGGCTCCAGGCTCTGAGCCATCAGCCCAGAGCCCGACGCGGGGCTCGAACTCACGGACCGCGAGATCGTGACCTGAGCTGAAGTGGGACGCTTAACCGACTGAGCCACCCAGGCGCCCCTACACAACCTTTTTAAATGCTTATATTATAAACATTTATGAAATTTTTGATATAGAATGTTGTTCATTATTTTCTGTTTAAATTATCAAAATTTAAAATAACATGTAGAATATACTTCTAAAGTGTGTATGTTTATTTTCTTAGATTAACCTCTAGGAGGCTATGATTCTAAATGCTACCAAGTCTAAAATTGAATCTTTCTGCTTGATTGACATATATTTTTACCAGGGAATTTGTATTCTAATTTTAAGAATTCAAAATAAAAAGCAAAGCCTCAATGTTCATTAAAATTAACTGAATAGTTAGGCTATATGGGGAGATATGCCTAAATGACTTCAACGTTCCACTAAAAATACAGCTATTTTTTAAATAGGGAGCTTTCTCTTTCCTCTAAAAAATATTAAATATTTGGATAAATTGTGGAATTTTCACTTTTAAATGTAAGTTTACATAGAAGCAATGATCAATAGACTGAGTTTTTAATTAAATATTACTGTATATTTATCAGGTGCAAGGTATATTTCCAGGTACTAAGAATACAAAGATGAAAGCCACATGGTTAGTCCTAAATGGAAGTTCAGACTTACATTACACACTATACTGCAGTAGGAAAAGATGCTCAAATAGGCTTATAATAACAATAATAAATATAACAATCCACTTGGATTTCACGTATATTACCTTACTTCTGATGATAACCCTAACCAGCAAGTATGAAAATAATACTTATATTTGTCAATCACAAAACACTTTATAAAATAACTTTTTAGGGCTCATCAATTGGCTCAGAATTGTAAAAGACAAAGCCTGAGGAACTCTCTCAGATTAAATAGTTCAGAGAGTTCAAGGGTTTTTCTTAACTTCACAGGCTAGTAAGTATTATGGCTATAATTTTAACTGAGATTTTCAAATTAAGTCACACACACATATTTAATTAATATTTTACCCATATTCCTGGAAACAGGTTACTCTTCACTTGGATGAATGACAAATTATTTGGAAAATTAGTTATACACCAAATAATCAGGCTGATGTTGGTAGATTTTTTTCTTTGTATCTTCAGGATGAAAGTTTTAAATGTCAACATGAAATATCTAACATTTTAATAGAAATAAATACGTGAAATTACTTTTCTTGCCCTTTCATTTTTAATATTAGATTTTGTGGCTCCATTATGTCATGGATGTACAATCATCATAAGCCCTATAATATTTTCTTGTATTATTTGTTTGTTAATCCATTACCTATTTGAGGGCAGAGATTACTTCAAATTAATTTCCCCAACCTCATTCTCTAGATTACTCTCTGGCATGTACCATGTGCTTAAAACTTGTTTGTTAAACAGTTGAATGGATGGATGCCTTGGACCTTAACATTATTACATACAAGAAACTAAAGGCATAATGAATTCCATTATGTCTAGTTAGTCTCCAAATTATATGCTTTATAAAAGAGAAACTAAAACTTATGTTTCTTGAGAAATTTTGCTTGACTTAGCATTGAAATTTTTATTTCGTCTCTCATTGTGTTTAATAATCGTATTCTTTTTTTTTCACCAGTACTTCTTGGGTAAAATGTTAATAATTATAAATGTTTTAAATATTGAAAAATTATATTATAATATAGATATAAATGTATATCACAGTCAAATCATAATTCTGAAATAGGCTGACCACAATTGGAACTGAGTTTAGTCTTCAAAATCTCTTTGAACACCATATTTACAATGGGATAATAGTGTAGCTGTGAGCACATTTCTATGGATTCACATGATATACTCTTTACCTAATTGGCAATTGAAAATGCAGTTACAAATATAGGTCCATGGAGATCGTAGTTTTGGAAACCCACTGCAAAATATAACCCTTAATTACCTTCATTGCTAAAAAGGCAACCCTATCAATGCCAACATATATTTTTCTCCATAAGTAAAGCCTAGAAAAAGCAATTGTATTGACCTAGAAGTAGTATGTGTCTATGAGGCCAGAAAATAATTATTTTTTTTCAAAGGTGTGTTCAGGGAACAGAGAAGAGATTAAATTTAAAACTCCTTTTAAATGGTTCATGGAACGGCATTAATAGCTAGTCCAAAGGGATTTATGCTAATCTACTTTCTTGGCTAAAACTAAGGATTTAATGAAAGTGATTTCTATAACGGGTGGATAAAATAGAGTTTATTCTTATAATTTGTTTTGGTTGGAAATACTGCTATAGGTGATGTTACATAATATATCAACTCTCTTATAACATATTTTCATAATAGAAGTGAAGAAACAAGTATATTTGCTTACAGAGTCACAGGAAAATCAGTTTTTAGCTTAAAAAAATACCACAGGCAGAAGTAGGCTAGTTTGATACCCCTTCTTCTCTATACCATATGAGAATTACAGGCCCCAGGCCATTTTTCCCAGGCCTTAGTAAAATACTTCTTACTGTATCTAGTTGCGAAAATTGAGTAAAATTTTAGATAACTCGAATGAAGGTACCTGTTCACATCTGCTTCAATTCAGTAACCCTGTTGAATCCCTTTCTTATTCTCCTGAATTCTGCTCCAACCCAGTGTCCTTTTTATTCTTGCATCATGCTGTGCTCTGATCTATCTCAGCATTTCAGCAAAGCTACTCTTTCTGCCTGGAATTTGTTCACCAAGTTTTGTGTCCTTGATTCCCCTACCTTCATGTCTCAGATTAAATGTTATCTCCTTATTAATTTAGGCCACTCTGCATATATTAGGTATTGTCCCATTGTGGTTAACTTTATCATCAGGTCTTCAACTTTTCCAGGATGACTCTTCACACTTCATACTGATTTATTTCTTTGTGTGTATTATGCGTTCCTTTTCATACCTCCTTTTAACACCCCAGGGACTAGACTAGAACCATATTTGACATGTAGTTGGTGAGTAATAAATATTTATACATTTAAGGACTTGGATTGCTTAAAGCCTTTTTGGGGTTTTCTTTTGGCAGTAGTACAATTTAGAAGGAGGAATCAAACCATAAAAGTAAAGTAAAAAGATGAAATCTAAAGTGCCCCATTCTGTCCATGTCCAGAGTGTGTGGTTCAACTCCTACTCTTACACAGTGTACACATTATATTAAATATGCTGACAGCTGACTCCTGTGATAATGATCTTGGGATATATAATTTATTCACATGAAAAATATTAATTATAATCTGTATACCATTACACCTTTAAGCTCCCATGCGTCACATAAACACATACATTGCAAATAGCATGGATCACCCCTTTTGTGAAGAACTTAGTGCATAGTAGATGTTCAGCAATATTTCATGAGTGAATGCCTTAACAGATAAATTATAGAATTTAAGGCTGGGAAGCAAGCAAATACGTTTCAGAAAATTTCTAACCACAAGGATTGAAGCAAAACTTATTTCTGGTTAGCTTAATCAGTTGGGAATACATTTCACTATGTCTGTCTTAGAATATACTGTAGAGGTAGTATTGTGATTTTCAGTGATGTCTTAGTTATGCAGCTCAGTGCATTTAAAGCAGAAAAGCTAATGCAACGTCACCAGAAGGAAGTTTCCACTGTGGTTCAGTGAAAGAAGGTATATTGAGTCCAGTTGCATTCAGTTTGAAACCCAGTTCTGGAGGGGCGCCTGGGTGGCTCAGTTGGTTGAGCACCTGACTTCGGCTCAGGTCATGATCTCACAGTTTGTAAATTCTAGCCCTGCGTCAGGCTCTTTGCTGACATCTCAGAGCCTGGAGCCTGCTTTGGATTCTGTGTCTCCCTCTCTCTCTCCCCTTCCCCTGCTCATGCTCTGTCTCTCTCTCTGTCAAAAATAAATAAACATTAAAAAAAATAAAAAAAAGAAAAAAAGAAATCCAGTTCTGGAAATATTGGTTGGGTCCCTGGGCAAGTTACTGAGAGCCTCTAAGGCAGAATTTGCTCATTTTCAAAATGGAGATAATACCACACCTGATGTAGCTGATTACTTAGAAATTGCTTCAAAATCTCAATAGCTCCTGGATGGCTCTCTATAAGGGTAAGACTAGTGACTTGTGAATATTGCCGAGACCTACACACTAAGGGAATGTGGAAGTTTAATGAGATGATTAATGGATAACAACTTTATGACAAATATTTGCTGATTTTAAAACTAATGTTTTATTAAAATGGTACTGAAGTAATATCATAACAAGTACTAGTTCAGGTTAAAAATGTAAATCTACAAGTGAACCAATAAATACATATTGCAATCATCTTCTGAAATTGCGGTACAACAGTTATGTCATATATAAGAAGCAAAGGATAGATGCCACCTTGGTGCATAATAACACCAAATCACATGGAACGCCTGGGTGGCTCAGTGTGTTGAGCATCCGACTTTGGCTCAGGTCATGATTTCATGGTTTGTGAGTTCGAGCCCATGTCAGGCTCTGTGCTGACAGCTCGGAGCCTGGAGCCTGCTTCAGATTCTGTGTCTCCATCTCTCTCTGCCCCTCCCCCACTTGTGCTCTGTCTCCTCTCTCAAAACTAAATAAATATTAAAAAACTTTTAAATAAAAATAATACTAACTCACATGATGGGATTTTGAAGATTGAAATACAAGGTTTTATCCCCTAAAATATGCTTAACACCGACTGCTGCTGTGAGTTTAATCCCCCAATATTGCCATGAGAAACCACTAGAGTTTTGTCATTATAATGCAAATTAAGGATTTGTAAGGTTAAAGCATGTGGAATTGCTCTTCTATGTAATATATATATATATATATATACACACATGTGTATATACACATATATATGTGTATATATATACGTATATATACATATATATGTATATATGTATATATATGTACACACACATATATACATATGTATATATATGTACATATATATATACACATATATACATATACATATATATGTACATATATATGTACATATACATACATATATACATATACATATATATATACACACACACACAATTTAGTACATATATATACATATGTATATATATATGTACATATATATACATATATATACACATATACATATATATACACATATATACACAAATATATACACATATATGTGTGTATATATACACATATATACATATACATATATATATGTACATATATATGTACATATATATCATATACATATATATACATATACATATATATACACACAATTTAGTACATATATATACATATGTATATATATGTGTACATATGTATATATATGTGTGTGTATATATATATATATATATATATATATATATATATACACACACAATTTAGTATGGTTCAACTGTTCTATTTCATCCATAATCAGGCATTGACATTTTACATGAAATTATATATAAGATTATCTTTCGAGTAGGAAATAAAGGAATGGTATGCCATGAGGAGGGAATGAATGGGTGGGAAAAGGAAGTTCTAGACTCAGATAATGGGATTACTTCATCATGGCACCAGCATGCAATCACTAAGCAAACAGTAAAATAACAGGATAACTTGGGTTTGGATGAGTTACAAAGAGGAGAAAAAGAAAGGTAAGTTTTTAAGGAAGGGAACCAAGAAAACAGACTACTACTCTCTATAGGTTTGTGGTGATTAGACCTTAGTTAGACATGACATTCATGGTGCTATTCACTGCAGACTGATGCATTTATCTTTGAAGAGTTCTATCAGATAAAAAGTGCTAAGGAGAATGCCAGGAGTTCTTTAGCCCTAGGATATATATTGAGATACAACTGACATACAACGTTGTATAAGTTGAAGGTATAAAATGTGTTGAGTTGACTGCAATATGATTACTACTGTAACATTAGCTGATACCTCTATCATGTCATCTAATTATCATTACTTTTTGTGGTGAGAACATTTAATATCTAGTCTCTTAGCAGTTTTACAGTTTTTAATATAGTATTGTTGACTATAATCACTGTGCTGTGCTTTAGATCTCCAGGGTTTACTCATCTCCTAGTAACCTCTTGCTAGTTTTACAACCAAGGACTGTCTTTCTCTAGCACCTGGGAACAAGCCTTTACAATGAATCATCCGAAAGATAGTGCCTCTCTCTCCCAGTCTCCCTGAGGGGGTGGGAGCCAAATTTCAATTAACTATAATTAGCAAACACAAATAGCCTAATCACATTAAACAACTTCACCCCTAAAGTCTCCACTAGCTCACCTCAATGCTTAATCACTCCCCTGCCTTTTGTTTCCATAGAGTTGAATTTTAATCTCTCTCACATATTTCAATTGTCTGAATGTCTATAGCAATAGTCTTTAATATATATATTAAAAAGTGCTAAAGAGAATGCCACGGTATATATATGCCATACACACACACACATATACACACACTCACACACACACAGTTGATTCAAAAAGAAATGGCACACCTGTCAGAATGGTTAAAGTTAACTCAGGAAACAATAGATGTTGGCAAGGATGTGGAGAAAGGGAAACCATTTTGTACTATTGGTGGGATTGCAAACTGATGCAACTACTCTGAGAAATAGTATAGAGGTTTCTCAAAAAGTTAAAAATAGAACTACCTTAAGACCCAGAAATTGCACTACTAGGTATTATCCAAAGGATACAAAAATGCTGATGCGAAGGGGGTATGTGCACCCCAATGTTTATAGAAGCGCTATCAACGATAGCCAAATTATGGAAAGAGCCCAAATGTCCATAGACTGACAAATGGATAAAGAAGGTGTGGCTTATATATACAATAGAATATTACTTGGTGATCAAAAATAATGAAATCTTGCTATTTGTCACAACATGGATGGAACTAGAGTATATTATTGTAAGTGAAATAAGTCAGAAAAAGACAAAAATCACATGATTTCACTCATATGTGGAATTTAAGAAACAAAACAGATGAATACAGGGGAAGGGAAGGAAAAATGAAATAAGATGAAAACAGAGAGGGAGACAAAGCATAAGAGATTCTTAAATACAGAGGGTTGCTAGAAGGGAGGTGGGTGAGGGGAATGGGCTAAATGGAGCATTGGCATTGAGGACGGCACTTGGGATGAGCACTGGGTGTTGTATATAAGTGATGAATCACTAGATATTACTCCTGAAACCAGTACTACACTATCTGTTAACTAATTTGAATTTACATTTAAAATTTTTTTTAATTTTAAAAAAATGGCAACTTTTGCCTATTGAGAGTTCCTAGAAATAACAAGCTATAGGTAAGATTAATGATTCAGATTTGCATGAAAAGAAAAATTTAAGCACATTGAAGATTTGATTTCTTTCCTCCACTTAATTTCCTGAGGCTTTCCTGTTCTGGTTATTCGGGGAAAAATACAGAACTTTCAACACACATTTTAAAACTGGGTGAAAAACTCCTGGACTCAAATTAATCATAACAACAAAATTCAAGTAGGCCAAATTTGAATCGTGTTCTTCAGTTTAGTAATAATTCAGCACATCATGTCTTTAAATAACACAATTTTTACAATGTTTTTATTTTTTCTGTGAGAGTTATCAATAAGAATACCTTTCTTTCATTCCAGCCACACATCCTTCTGTCCTGCCACTGCGGAATTTGAAGGCTAGAGGGTATACACATCTGCCCTGGCAAATATAATCAGTGTTTCCTCCACAAACACAGACTCCCATGACAACCAAACAGAAAGGGAAAAAGAGAGAGAAACCAAGGATATTAAATTTCTCTTAGACCCACCACCTGATTCTCATTTGACCCACTGTCTGGTTCTTATTAAGCCCACCCTGATCTCTTTTATTCCCATAGCCTTTTTATAAGCTGGGCATTTGGAATCTTAGTCCTCATAGTTTTCCGTGTTACCGAACAACAATCCTAGGAAAGCAAGAGAACATTTGCAAAGCCATTTTATTTCCATCATTTTTAGGTTGTTGGGTTCCTTTGCAGAGGCTATCAACTCAGGCTGGGTAAGGACACCTGTCCACCCAAGCAAGCCTGAGATTACTAACTCATTTCACATGGGTCACCAAACTGATATCAAATAGCAGTAGCTCTTGTTTATTACCAGCTTAGATCAGACTCAAACTGGAGGCTCAAAGCTAAAAGGCTTAACCTCAGGCCCCTTCACCCTGGGTCACTCCCAATCTGTCTCTGGGGCACTTTTAATTAATGGCAGAGTGAAAAGGATTATAAATTCCAGAATTCCCATATACTATCCCTTATGGATGCCCAACTCACTGACAGCTAAGAAGGCTTTCCATTAACACATATTTGTTCATATGATTGTATCTGCACAAACCAAATTAAGTGGAGACAGGAGGAGGGAATTATCTTGAAAATGTAGGCTAAAATAGAAATACTTCAACTGAAGCTTGGGAATTTACCTTTTTGAGATTGGAGACATCTGCCAGATGATGTCCTTGCATTAAATTTAACTTTGCACGTGCTGATGCCAAAGGGCAAAGAAAAGTAGAAAGTGCAGGTGATTATGCAGACTGTTAAAATCCAGGCATCCAATAGTGAGAGAAAAAAAAAAAAAAAAAAAAGAGAAGAGAAAGCCTTAAGCAGCCAGGTTGATCTAATTCAGGAATTAGCCAACTACAATGCTGGTTTATGGTATAAATATAGTTAAGATTACTGTAAAGTGGGAAAAACAGTATTGTGAGACACTAACTTTGCACATTTCCTATGTTTTCTAATAGAACACTTCAAGGTTAAGGAAAGTTCTAGGACAATTGAATATCCTTTCTGAATCATGTACTTCTAATGGCCATGTTCATGATATTTATGGCTTTGTTTTAAACTGGAGAAATATGGTATTTGGAATCACTTGTGTAGAACACAATGAATATTCCTTTCTAAAGTTATTTATGGAAATAGGTACCTGAATTAAGTGTAGTAATAACATGCACCAACCGCATTGCTAAGCCTTCCCCATACTAGGTTCTTTCCCATATTAAATTTCATCTTTTCAGCAATTTTATGAGGGCAGTATAATTATATCTATTGCATAAATAAAGAAACTGAGATTTTTATAAGAATATTAATTCTTTGGTGTATATATTACATATTTATATATTTGGTAAGTGTATATAATATCAACTATATTATTTATATATTATATCCATATCTACATCATCTATATCATCTATCTACATCTGTATCATCTATCTATATCTATATATAGAACCACCTATTATACCGGTGGTTATGCAAAAAAGATATTCTCAAGTCCTAACCCTCTGTACCCATGAATGTGACCTTATTTAAAAATAGGGTCTTTGCAAGTTTAATCAAGGTAAGATGATGTCATTGGGCTGGGTTTAATCCAATATAATGAATGTCCGTATAAAAAGAGGGAAATTTGGACACAGACATAGAAGTCCAGGGAGAGTGCCATGTGAAGATGGAGGCAGATTGGAGTGATGCAAATACAGGCAAAGGAATGCCAAGTAGTGCTGGCCATCACCAGAAGCTAGGAGAGAGGCAGGAAACAGGTTGTTTCTCAGAGCTCTCAGTAGGAACCATCTTGCTTTTGAGCTTCTGGGTTCCACAGTGTTTCTATTGTTTTAAGCCACTAGTTTGTGGTACTTAGTTATGGAAGCCCTAGGAAACCAATATATCACTTGATAGACGAGAGAGAAAATTATAGTAGGGAAGTTAATTTTTTATATTAAGCAAGTTCAGATGATGCTGGTGTATGTTTTATGCTTCTTTAGGTAAACAGCGGTAGAATATTTCCAACAGGAAAAGATAATACCTGGGTTAGAAACAAGCCCTTACAAAGTTATATTATTCATTCCATTCTAAAAATTCTGACCATATAACTGCCTTATTGAAAAAAGATAAATAAATAGGGGCATCTGGGTAGCTCAGTTGGTTAAACGTCAGACTTCGGCTCAGGTCATGATCTCTCGGTTTGAGGGTTTGAGCCGCACGTTGGGCTCTGTGCTGACAGCTCAGAGCCTGGAGCCCGCTTCAGATTGTGTCTCCCTCTCTCTCTGCCCCTCTTCTGCTCACACTGTCTCCTTCTCAAAAATAAACATTAAAAATAAATAAATAAATAATAAATAAATAAATAAATAAATAAATAAATAAATTTCAATAAGGGAGACCCTATTACCTATAGAATGGACTCCTAACTTCTCAAACTGGCAGTGCCTTGCATGAAATAGACTCTTAAAAATGTCTAATAATTAGACATATGGATTCTCCTTCTTTTCTGGGTTTATCTTGCCCTGCTTCTATACAGCCACCCAACAGTGTAGCTAAGTAGAATTCCTGTCTATTTGCCTAAACATGCCTTCCTCTTTCCCACTTTCTTTCCTTTACCTATGCTAGAGCCATCATATCAAAGGACTGCTCATCTTCCCTCTTCACTCCCTCAACCTATTTAAACCCTACTAGGCATCAAGACTATGTGATAATTCTTGTGTTAATCCTTTACTAATTACGACGACTTTGGGGTTCAGCTACTCCTCTTCTCCATAGAAATTTGTGGGTCTCTTGTGGCTTTTCCAGATGTGTGATTTGCCATACACTACTGTGTTTATCTTATCTTCATTATTGTTTCAGAACTCTCTTGGATCAGGCAGTATTCCTACTCATCTTTTATGCTCTGCCCCTAACTCCAGCCCCTAGCATAATGCCTTATACAGTTTGTCTTCTATAAATGTTTGCTGAATTGATTTTAAGTTTGAATTAAGCAGCACATGATCTCTTGGGTTGAAAAATCACATTGCAGATGGCATGCTTGTATTGCTCAATATTGCTGCACCAATGGAGCAAGGCATATGCTGCAAATTCTTCATCTAAATGGTAGGAACTAGCAAAGGAAAGGTTGTTCAGAAAAGGTTATCTACCATCAAAAGTAACAAGAGAAACAGGCAAATGCTATAGAATTTTTTTTCCAGCTTATTCTATCCATCTAGTGGCAATTCATTTGTCTGGTTAGCATAGCTGCTAGATTCCAGTGTTAGATTCAAAATAAAGCTAATTTGCATTGGCATAGTGACTTAACTCACTGGTGTATTATTACTATGTAAGCAGGTGTACATGCGACTACAAATAAATGCTTGCTGATGGAATCCCAGCAGGGCTTCTGATGAGTTTTCATTTTGTTGAACCTTACCCAGGAAATTACTGTGTAAAAAGCTTTGCTATTAGTTCTTTGCCTGAAATATCGTTTAGCTACACCTGGCCAAATTCATGGCAATTATACTAACTATACAAAAAGGACATTCCAAAATTCTCATCAGCCTTTTATATCCATTTTCTCAAATTTAATACTGAAATAATAAAAATACAAAATACTCATACTCAAATCCCTAACAGCATGCATTAAGAGACACTTAGTATTTAAGAGTCAAAAAAAAACTTTTATAAAAAGAGGATAATGTAAGTCAATCTTTCTTTTAAAATAGAATCCACACTATAAATGATCAATTCCAAAGCTTCCAGCCACTGTTTACTAATGAAATGTACAACATAAACATTATGCATGTTAACTGCAGCCCTAAATATGCTTAGGTGGAAATACTAAAAATTGTCACACTGTATCATGTGATACATTAAAAAGCTGAGAATGAAATATTGGGGTTCTTGGTGCCACAGCATATGACCATATATATCAAATCTGTATCTTAACAAGCTATGTGACGTGATCAAACCAACCCACCATGTCTGCATAGCTGTGTTATAATGAATTTTGTTATGCTTATTAAAATGCATCAGTAGACTTTGGTTTTAAACATATTTTAGTCAACAAACATTCTCACTTTATTTT
This sequence comes from Panthera leo, assembly GCF_018350215.1. NCBI lineage: Eukaryota > Metazoa > Chordata > Mammalia > Carnivora > Felidae > Panthera > Panthera leo. Next base: position 31,383,688 of record NC_056687.1, read on the forward strand.
AAAATGAGAAATGAGACAAACTTCCGCATATAAGAAGATCATCAGAAATATAAGGCAATGCATGCCAAATGGCAAAATGCTTGCTACCGATGATCAGTGCTGCATCCATAATCAATGGTGGAGAGGGACTGCTAAGAGGGAAAGACATTGGGCACATTCCATAAGACAGAATGACTGTATATGTGATTCGAATGGAAGAATTCTACTTCATGCCTTCATACCTAGTATGCTAATTAATATGACCCACTGTCACTCTCAAAAGTGTTTCGATTTATTTTTTTTTAGTTTTTATTTTTTTTTAACGTTTATTTATTTTTGAGACAGAGAGAGACAGAACATGAACGGGGAAGGGTCAGAGAGAGGGAATCACAGAATCTGAAACAGGCTCCAGGCTCTGAGCTGTCAGCACAGAGCCCAACGCGGGGCTCGAACTCACGGACCGCGAGATCATGACCTGAGCCGAAGTTGGACGCATAACCGACTGAGCCACCCAGGCGCCCCAAAAGTGTTTCGATTTAAATGATAATTATATGTTCATTCTACCACAGAAGAAAATACGAAAGTTTGGCCTTGAAAGAAAGGTGTAATTCAAATAAGCAGAAGTGAGTATCTCTGGAAATCTAAGACAGGTACGCAGTATATGCAGAGGAACAAAAATGAAGCACAGAAATCAGTAGGCTTCATTTGAGCATTTTATGCAATGGGGCCTTCTCTGTATTGGGAACTGCAAATAAAGGTGTACTGGTGATCTGCACTTTTCAATGTTGTCCTCCTAGCTTTTGCCTAAGAAAACAATAGAGCTTTTTTCCCAGAGTATGTTTTCATGACTATTTCTCTATTCTGAATGTTTCTGGGGATCTGGGGACACACCACAATCCCACACAATATCAACTATCTTCTGCCAAGGTAGTCAGATTTCACACAAAAAAATAAAAAATGAAAAAAAAGAAAAAAAGAAAGAAAAGAAAAACTACAAAAACAAGATGCTCAGTAAATTCAGATTTCCTATCATCAATGAACAAAATTTTTTTGCATAATAACGTCCAAGATATTGGGTGCAACAAAAAAACATATGTACGTTTTTACTATGTCACAATTATCATATGAGATACACTCACATTTAAAAAAATTGCTACTTGTCTGAAATTCAAATTTGATTGAACCTGCAACTGTAGTCCTGCCTCATTTTAGCCTTGAGGGATTTCCCTTGACTCTTTCTTTGGTTGATGAAACTCCAACCCTTGGCTTAGGAGACCGGTTTCCTCTACTCTCAAAGGTAATTTCTGTTTTGAGCTTAGGAGGTTTGTATGAAGAATTTTACAATTATTTAGTGATGTTTTCCTCAACTATGTACTTAGGTATAAGTTTATTTTTTATATGCTATGAGTTAAAACTCAAATCTCAATTTTTTACTTAAATTAGTCTTCTATGGAAACTAACAATAAAGGGGTTGAGTTCTCTCTTAACAGGAGTTCAGTCAATATTCTTTCTCTCATCATTGTCAACTCCAAAATGTAAGACAATATGTACAACCACATTGGATCACATACCATTTACTGAACTCCTGCATTTCCTCAGTACCCATTCAACATGGCCATGAGACGCATTATTCACATTATACAAGTGAGGAAACAGACTCAAGGCACTTTCGAGATGTATTTCAAAGTCTCCATAACTAGTTCGTGGTAATGGTATTAACTTTTGAACTCAGAACCCATGAGGCCACATTAGCCAATTTATTTATACTATAATATAGCTATTTCCAACAGAGCAATGAACATTTCTTGTCATTATTTTTAAATGGCTCTCATAATTTCCTCAAATGCAAATGAAATGTATTGCTGCTTTCTGATTACATACGCGAATATCATTCTCAGGTCTGTTCTCTTTTGATTAATATAATAAAAATAAAAATAACAGCAACAACATGTAACACTTGTGTCCAGCATCATGTTGAGCATCTTACATGTTATATTTTACTCAATGTTATAAACTGTCACTGAATGATTTTATTCAGTAATCAAGAATTCCTTAGACCATTTGAACCTTGAAAAATGACATTATAGATTTACAATCTTCTGACACATGGACATAACCTTTTGACAGATACCACAGGAGATAGACTTTTACATCTTAATGTTGTCTATTTGATGGACATATGGCTCTATATCAAGGAACAGACTTTGAAGCCTGAAAAAGAACAATTCTCAACAATGGAAAAAAGGACAATCTCTCTGTACATAAAAGTCAATACCAAAAAATATTCAAACGTGGAGGCATCAAACTTGCTGTTGGTAATTCTAGATACTTAAAAAAGACCTATTTTAATGTTATAGGTAACAGGAATCCTAGAAACTCAATGAACAAATAACAAACAGCAGCAGCTGATCACAGAAATTGCTAAAAACTTGCAGTCTTTTTTTCAAAGAACAAGCTCTGATCCAACGTCAGTTACCCTCGAGCCCTGCAAGAATTTCGCAACTTCACAGAGACTTCTCTTCTAGTGTGGCTGCCTGCCCATCTGCAGAGACAGGGAGGTATTTTCCCACCATTCTGAGCCAGTGTGGGTGTCTCCATTTCCTTTGTGACCAACACCAAACCCAAAAGACCCATTTCAAATCTCCTCTTTGTTCCGGTCTTTAATCTGAATGGCTGATCTTAATCAAGTGCAACAGATTGTATAGGAAGTGTAATGACCAATAAATTATTTCACTAGTCAAGCAGGACTCACCGCACATTTACAACAATACAACAATAATGATTGAGGGGAGTAACCTCTTTACATTTAGACCAACAGCCGAGCCACACTGTTATAACAGTACTTACACCAATTATATGCATATGCAGTGACAAGAAGACAATGTTCTCCCATGTACATTAGAGAATGAAATTAGAAGAAAATTATATGGGGTATTTTCTATTGCATGTAGCGAAATCTTAGGATGACCAAAAAGTGACATAAAAATGAATGGCATTTCTTGACATATTTGTCAATAATAGAGTGGCCCAAATAAATGAGAAGAGTATGGAACAAATAAGGAGAAAGCCAAACATAAACACCTTTTCACTAAATGATTTCTATATAGAATTTCTAATTTTAGAATTTATGAAACAGAGCATGACTTCATTTTATAAAAATTGAGATCTTGAATAAAGAATTTTTAAGCTGCAGCACATTTGTACATAACATAGCAGAATTCTATTCTGCATTATAAAGACTTAAATAAAACAGAGTCTTGTAGAAGTAGGGAATCAGTAGAATGGAAAATGACTATGATATGACTTTTGCAAGATGCCATTCAATTTCTTCAAGTACCAGAGGCCCTGAATACCTCTCTTTGGAATGGTATGAAATGGTTGTACTGCTAGAATCTTCCAGCTTTTTCCCTTTACTTTCTGGTCTTACTCTCAAGCTCCCCATCCCTGAAAGTGGTCAAAGAGATGTTGGTGACTATCCATCTGGGATGTTGTCAAGAGTATTTCTGCCCTGGTTGTGAGTGGAATTAGACATCTTTTAAGTTCCTTTCAAATTCCAAGGGCCTATAACTTTATTATGACTTTGCTCTAAATAATGGATGTTTTTGCCAAAGCACATTGAGACTTTGGCTACACAATGCAGATGAGTAAATGAACTGTTTGTCTTCATAAAATAACAGCTTCATGGAATCTTTCCCCAAAGAGGACATTTACCTATACTTTCAATGTCCCCATGGTCAGGATGTTCCATGAGTACGTTAATTCCAATTTTAGAGAAAGCTTCTCCATGGAGCTTTTTTAAAAATTTAGTTTTAACTTGTCAAGTCCAGTCTGAAATGTGTAAATTGTATAATTCTTTGATTTTCATTCCAAATTAAGTATGGTAGCAGATGTGAATCTTGGTCTCTGTACTCAAGTGTTTAATACATAACAGATTTATTTTATTCTTTCTATGAATATAAAGGCTCACATAAAATTCAAGCTCCCCTTTATGGTTGTGCAAAGCTTCCTTGGCTTCACATAGCTTTAAAGCATAACAACAACCACACCACCATGCTCATCGTGATTCATCTGTCTGCAGTGGTGGGATTACAATGCCCTTTGTCCCTGCTGATTTCTTCTGGTGATTTGGCTGCTTTTATGCTTGTGGCGTGAGCTTTTTTTATAATGCTGGTAAACCCTATCCCTAAGGCTCTGCTTCCTAATGCACCCAAACACATAGCAATGCCCAGTGCAGTTATCTAAGGGCTGACTGTCTCGTGAGAGGACTATCGCCAGTTGGGGCATGAGTCTGCTACTAGTGAAACCAGTGTTGCTATCGGATTCTTCAGTTTACGGAAAGCCTCTCCTCTCGCTATCCACAGTTTCCTTCTTCTCCCCTCCTCTCCAAGAGATCTGGCATAATCCCCTCAACAGGAAGAATTAATTTCAAGCAGCTTCCTTTTTTCTGTTCTGCCTCAAGCCTTCCATGCCTAGTAACTTGCTTGAAGAGGAAAAAAAAAGAAATAGAGAAAAGACAAATATAAACTAACCTCTCAAGAATTGTACACCAGTACCATTTTACCTCACTGACCTCTAATGAGCATGTGTTATTTCCCTACAAAGAACGTAATAGATCATTCTATTCATTCATCTTTCACCAGATACTTCTCTCCGCCGTCTATACAGCTAATACAGGAATATCCATGTCAGTGTTTATGGGATAATAAACCAGTGCTAGGTATTCATCCTCTAAGAGCAAGGGGAGAGCAAAGACTTAGTAGTTCTCTTTCTACAACAATTATATTTACTCCTCTCTAAAACTGTTAATGTTTTTAAGTATAAACCTTAATTCTTTTTAAGTTTATTTATTTATTTTGAAATAAAGAAAGCATGAGCAGGAGAGGGGAGAGATAGAAAAGAGAGAGAATCCCAAGGAGGCTCTGTGCTGTCAGTACAGAGCCTGACATGAGGCTTGATCCTTTGAACTGTGAGATCATGACCTGAGCTGAAATCAACTCAGACATTTAGCTGACTAAGCCACCTAGCCTCCCCAACACTTCCTTAATTTGATGAAAGATTTCTGTGATAATAGTCTACGCTATTAAAGAAGGAATGAGAGCAGAATAAATGTTGGTCAACACCATTTCCAGTTTCTTATGTAAGCAATAACATTTCTTGACCATTGATACACTTCAATTTAACCACTAGCTTAAACTTCTCCTAAAGAACTTTGTAACTATTATAAGAATCACTGTTTTGTAAAGTGACTGAGTTCTCAAGCATAGACAAAATGTATTTTAAATATTCACAGAGTGGTTTTCTCTTCAGATCAGATTATTAAAATTTTGGTTAAGTTAAATTTCCGGATTCACTCTCAATTGCTGAAAAATGTCTGGTTATCCACATATGAAGTCTCATATACATACAAGGGACACAAAAATTGAGAAGGAAGAAAGAAAACAAAAGTTTTGCAGTATAGAAAAAAGCATTTTGGAAACTATTTTTGCTCACCAACAACATTTATTAGAATCCATTTTGTATAAAGTCCTACATGAAAAATGGTGACAAAATCTTATTCATGAGTGTATACTCTAAATATTGTTGTAGTAAAATATAGATATCAGTGATAAGAGCAAATATTTACCCAGAAGCCTACCCAGAATCATCTAAACAATGGGATTATTGTAATAGATATTTTGAAAAAACAACCATGTATTTTTAAAAGTAGACTAATCCAAAAATTGAGGAATAATTTGAAACAATGTACAATAATCCACTGGGTTGCAAGTGACTAGGGTGTGATATCTTGGCAGCCGGAATCTAGTGGACAAGATAGGACGTTTTTATCTTAATAGAGTATAGTAATGGTACTAATGGCATTCTCACCGATGACATACGGATTTTGATGGTTCTTCATTATTTATATATTTTATCAAGTAATAAAATTTTTAAAGAGTTGAATTTCTAGCCTTGTTAGATCTAGTATGTTCTTTCAATCATTTCATCTTTTGGACTTAAGTTATTCAAATTCCAAAGAACTATTATTCTAAATTAATTCAGGTGATAGGTATGCAAATTAAACAGTCAGCTACTATAATATAAATCTACATGTTTGATATTGAGAAATATATATTATGTAGTATGTGATATAATACATATGCATCCAAAACATATATGATTCATAAAACACTCTGGTCTGCAGATGTATTCATAAAACAAATGAGTACAAATAGGGTGCAACTGACCTGCCATTGATAGAACATTCACATTGTTATTTTCTTTGTAGTTTCAATATTGAACATACCCTGACTTTGCAAGTCTTTTCATTGCAGACACATTAGAAACGCATCATTTGGAGGGATCGAGTGAGAATAAAAACCAGGTAATATTATTTGGCTTAGAAGTATCAAAAGAGACTGTAAAGATTGATAGATTAGGTATGTTTCAAACAGAAGAGTGAATACAGACGCATTGCCTGGCAGAGAGAGGAATCTGGATCTGCCGTGATACCACTATTTATTGTAGTAATGATCAACTTGTAAAACTGGAAAGGACATCCACTATAGTTTTGTCCATCCTTTTCTCTAACATGAGAAAACTGATGCAGAGGGAAGTTCATTGATTCATTTGAAGTCCACAGTGAACTTGACAGAATCAGGCCTGCAACTCTTATTATACAAATTCTGAGGTCTGTTTTTTTTTTTTTTTTTTTTTGTTGAACGTTTATTTTATTTTTGAGAGAGAGAGAACATAAGTGCACATGAGTTGGGGAGGAGAATAGAGAAGGAAACCAAGAATCTGAAGCAGGCTCCTCCCTGTGAGCTCAGAGCCTGATGTAAGACTCAAATCTAGAACCTGGAGACAAGGACCTGAGCCCAAATCAAGAATCCATTGCTTACCATCTGAGCCACCCAGGTGCCCCCTAGGTCTGTTTGAATTACAGGAAGGACCTTAACAACATACATCATGGCAGTGAAACATTTTGTGCATATTAGACACTTAAATGCATTAAAGGTATACATTAAATATTAATTTTCTGAGAACTATTCATTAAATGGAAGAAAAAAATCAGCATCATTTACTGACAATGGGAGCATTTTTTCATGTAATTTCAGAGTAGTGAACACCAAAACAAAATTTCTCTTTTCAATCCTGTCTCTCCCAGTGTTCACAGTCTCACAACTTCATTTTTTTTCTATACACTGAAGTACTTATTTTATTCTTGTCTCCCTTTTTTTTCCCATTCACTCAATTAGCAAAACAAGAGGTAATTCAGATTCTTAAGGTGAACATTGTTTCATTTTCCTTTGTTCAAAAGCACTTATACTGACACCTTTCAAAGTCTGTTCCTCTTATTTGAGACTCCCCTGTGCTCCTTCTTTGTCTTTTATGAGGAAATTTCCTGAGAGTTGGTCTGTGCTGTGAAACAAAGCCCGGGCAGCTGTGGATGCCACAGCAATGCCAAACAGCCGATGCCAGCGGTCTCCTCCTCGCTGCTGGTTTTGTGTTTGTTTGTTTGTTTGTGCTGAAATGGCCAGAAGGAACCTACCAGGAGCCCACCAGGAATGCCTGAGCCCTCAACTTCATTCTCAACACTAGTATAAAAAAAAAAAACAAAACACGCACACTGCGCCGTAGACAGCCCCCACAAGCCACATCGGTTCCTACTGCGCAGCTCCGAACCGTTTGAAATATTCCTGTTGGGTTGCATTTTACACAACACTACCACGATACATGGAAGACATTTAGATGTGTCTGAGGCAAGGGAAGTAGATACAGTGATGAGGAATTAGAAACAGGAGCACTAACAGCCTTGAAGAAATTCCCTAAGATCAGAAACATAAAAAAAAAAAAAAATCAATTAATAACTCAGCCAGTCTTCCATGCAGATCCTTGTAAAGAAAAGGAGGCTACTTTGTCAAAATAATAATCATGTTTTCTAAGGGCTGTCCTGCTAAAAATACAGCTTCTCCAGAGAAGCAGCTACACGCACCCTTTAAATAGCTCCATTTGGCTTGCATGGTTGCTTGTCCTTATCTTAACTGAATAAGAACTGTCTAATATCCCTCTAAATGAAAGTAATTTTTGGACTCAGTCACAGTGCACATTTGACAATCCTTTCCAGATGTGATTATGTGGAACTCTCTCTCACATTTACAATGGAATGGGCAAAGGGGGTTTGGAGATGTTACATAGAAAATCACTTTTCCAGCCCTCGGGGATTGAAATAAGAGGGTGGTCCATATGACATTGAATATAGGTGAGTCGCATGCTGAGCTTTGAAAAGAGAACCATTCTCCTGGGCTGTGAATAGGAGCCCTGCATCCCCCTTTGAGGCTAACCGATACCCTGTGATGAAAACCACTGTATAAATGCAATACGCCTTTGTTCACAGCACCGGCAGGTGTTGTTAAAGCCTTCTGTCCTAGCTCTGACAATGTTCCAGAAACCTGACCTGCCACAACCCTGTTATTCCCACAATAGAAAACCCTTACAGAATAGTTAATTGTGCCAGATTGTGCAATTCTATTGTGATACTTAATAGGGAAGGACAACAGATTCTTATGGTTTGATTTTATACTGATAGACTAGATAAATGGATGTGTCTGGGTATGTGTGTGTGTGTATATATATTATATTTCCACACACACACATACTCACATAATTCCCATGATAATGCCACACTCAGACTTCTGTCTCAAAAGGCAGTGGCTTTGAGATGTTATCACGAGATTGCAGTACAGTTTGAGGAGAATGTTCTGAGTTAGCCATGACTGTGAAGTATCCAACTTACCCAAGATCCAAGACCACTAAATTTTTATCTCTGTCAACATTCAGAGCTTTTTTGTACAATTTGATTAATCATGCCCACAACTGCCCGTCCAGGTTTTCCACTTTCATCAATACCATGTTGGAACATAGTATCAAGCTGTTCCTTGAGATGGTTGAAAACACTGGCTGCAAAAATTAGGTGATATGTGATAGACACAGTTTAGGGAAAATGGAGAATTAAGACAATAATTTGGAAAATGTAGGCAAGTAAAGACTTCCAAAGCAAAAAGGCAAGTAAGAAATAAAAAATAAAAAAAAAATAGCAATTTGATTGATTATTTTCCAGAAAATTGCTAGACTGCTCATGACCCAGTCTAGAATGTTTCTCTTGAGCTTTACTGTTTGAATAGCTGTAGCAAGGGAAGTTGTGCAAAGTTTGGATTTCACTGACCACCTAGGCTATGATTTCAGAACCAGAAAGGTCTGGGTTCAAAGCATTATTCTATGAGTTAGTATATATGTGACCCCTGATCAGTTTCTTATCTGCTTTAAGTCTCAGTGTATACATCAGATGCCCATAAGTGTGTTTTGGATACTTGTGCTTAGCTTGGTGCCTGGTGCATCAAATGACAAATTGTGGCTATGAAACTATTTTCGGAGAATTCCACTCTAATGTGAGTGTTGTACATAAAGAACTCCTTGGGTACATCTTAATGCATTTTTTTACCATTTTGATTCATATGCTTTTATACAAATGATTTTTCATTCTAGAATAAATATAGTTTGATATTTTTATCAATAAGGAGAGATTATTAGTTTGCTTTAACAGAGACAAACACGGCAATAACAAATAAGGTAGAACTTCTCTCTTACATAAAAGGCGAAGTCAGGCTGACCAGGGAGTGAAAGTGGCTCTTGGCTTTATGAGACCACTGGGGTCTTCAGACTCCTAGACTATCACCCTCATCCATGTGACGGAAGGAATCACCATCTCCCTGTCTGTGATCTGGCCAGCAGAAAGAAGAAGAGGTAGAGGCCAAGCAGCTTTTCTTAAAGGACACTACCTAAATATTCTTCATCTCTCTTCTGCTTACATACCATTAGCCAGATTACCTAAGCACACCTAGCCACAAGAGCAGCTGGAAAATGTTCTTTATAGCTCATTGCAATATGCTAAGTCAAAACTTGGTAAGCCAAATTGCTAAAACAATTTGGAAGACAATTATGAATTTATTTCCAAAAGTATATGCATCAGTTACCCACTGCTGCATAGCAAACCATCCTACCGCTTAGTGGCCTAAAGCAATAGCCATTTATTTAGCTCATGATCGTGAAGATTGAAAATTGAAATGGCTCTGCTGAGTGGTTTTAGCTGGCCATATGGCAGAGATCAGCTGCAAGGTTATACTTAGGGGCAGGCATCACTGTCAGCTGGAATGCTTCAACCCTCCTCTTGTCCTCCAGCAGGCCACCTGTGGCCTGTGTGCCCAGTGTGTGCCCAAGTCCTTTTGAGATCCAGCCTCATGACTTCCACAGTCTCCCTTCTGCTACATTCTTTTGGTCAAAGAAAGTCACAAGGCCAGCATGGACTTAAAAGTAGGGAAAATACAATCTACCTCTTGATGGGGAGGAGCTAACAGGCATAATATAGGGACGAATTTGCTGCCATTTTTGTAATCTACCACTGATGGTAATAAATTGGAGTTACTATTAATAAATTTACTGCAGTATAAGTATGAAAGATCATTTTTTTTTTTTTTTTTTTTTTTTTTGGAGAGAGAAAGAGCACGCAGGAGTAAACAGGGGAAGGGCAGAGAGAGAAGGAATTGGAGGATCTGAAGCCCCTCTGTGCTGACTGCAGAGAGCCCAGCAGGGGGCTAGAACTCACAAACTGCAAGATCAGTGACCTGAGCCAAAGACGGAAGCTTAACTGATTGAGTCACCCCAGAGCCCCAAGATCATTCTGATTGTAAAATATGTGATGTTAACCTGAGACAGATCAAATTATCAAGTGAGGGGAGATAGATACAAATATTAGGTCCCTAAGTCACACAAAGTTAGGAACACATGCAGACAATTGCATAACATTTAAATCAGATTAAGATCTTCTACATACAGTATACACCCAAGCCACGTGTTACAGGGTAACTGATTGCCCCGTTGGCGGTTCTCAACTCTCTAGTGATCTGAGGGAGAGGAAAGAAAATATTACACTATCTGAGGACAAAATAAGTCAGGTAAACATTACAAAGGAGTGTTGAGAGAATCTGCCTAGGTATCAGAATAGCTGAGTTCTACTTCAAGCTAGGATTCACAATGTGCTTACTTTCTTTGTATAATTTTTAAGGTTGGACTAAATTAAATTTGACCTCCCTTCTTGTTTTGACTGGTGTTTGGATCACTAAGAATGACAAAAAGGGCCTTGTTCTTTCAAATGACAAAACTATAAGAACTGAAAAGGAAATACAAATGCTTAGGTTACTTAGCAGAAAATATCAATATATTTGGAAACATTCAGCTACCTATCTAAATTATGTCTGTAGAAGCAAAGTTGAAAAATATATCTGATTGCAAGCCAACTACACAGATAACTTCTTCTTCAAAAGAGACCAGTTGTGGCTTTGCGCATGGCAAACAATCCCATAATAATTACAACTACAGTGTGAATATATATCTAAAAGAATATGAAATAAAATCTTAAGTGAATTTGTTTCATAATTAAAACATAATAGTTGAGTTCTATATATGATCTTATGTTTTCATATTTGCAGGCTATACAAACTTAGATATGAATTTTCCCCCTCATATCATGTGTCCCTGGGTATCAAATACTAATTCATGTTACTTCTTCAAAACAAACACTAGAGTGAAAAGTAATTTCTTAATTTGAGAAGTGTGATATAATCTACAAAGATAATAGCATCACAACAGTGACAGTGACATTAGCAAATGGCTCCCTAAAACATATACTTACAATCGCATAGCTAGTCACAACGTTATAAAGAACTCCACAGACTGACCAGCCCAGTGATTATCAAAATGTGATCCAAGGACCAGAATCAGCAGCATAACTATGACCTATGAACTTGCTTCATATAACTCTCCAGTCACACCTCAGACACACTGAATCAGAAACTTGAGAAAATCTTGATATTTCAACAAGCCTGGCAGGGGATGTGGATGCACCCTAAGGTTTCAGAACCACTAGACTAGCCAACATTTCTTAGCAAATAGGCCAAATAGAACAAATCCATTGTCCTAAAATCTAATCCATACCCTTTTCTGCTTTAAATGTATCAACAAAAGTTACCTCCATTTGCTGCATGAATGATGTCTCTGTGCACATTAAGGTTCTCTGGAAGAACTCATGTGACTTAACGTCATCAGGAGAACATGGCATGTTCTTGGTAAATAACAGAAACCCAATAAATATTTGTTTATTTCATTTGTTATAACTTCATAGAAGACACACAGAGAATTTAAAAAATGTTTTAATAAGATAAAAAGTCCAAGGAAAAGGGATTGCACAAAGAGTTACATTGTTTACAAAATGAGAACCATATAGCTTAACAACCTCTTTTTAGAGAGGAAGAAGTCATAGCTCACAGAGCATCAAGAGAATCTTCCAAAGTCAGACCAATTTTTAGTGACAAAATCAGGATGGGGATTTAGGTTTTTAACTGAAAGGCTAGTATTCTCTCTCTTTTATTTTTAAATCTACCCCTCTAGCTGAATTAGAGGTCTATGGGAGTATTTTACTCTTTAAAAACCATCTATGATGAAATAATAAGACAAAAATCAAGTAGAGAAATAAACTTTATGTGCACAGAATAACGACAGAGGATGCAATAGTCCGTGCAATAGGAAAGAAATAAAAATTCAGATTCTCCACAAAAGACCTGCTTCTTCATTGTTTTTTAAATAAGAGATATCAACTTTTTCATTTTAAATCTTAAATAAGACATGACATCTTGGAATACAGAGGCTTTCACTAGAAGCTTTTTTTATTTCTTAAAAATCCTTTAAGCATAAAGAAATAAATTCCTTGCCTAGGAAAACTCTTTTTATAACATCAAAATAAAGATAAATCCACAAAAGAGGGGGGAAAAACTGTCGTAGGAGATCGTCATAGCAACCAGATAAGAACAAATTTGGCATAGAAAGCAACCTGATTATTTCTTCTTTTTAATCAAAATTATATATCATCAAGTTCAGAAGCAAAACAATTGTGAAAACAGTACAAGAATTTCAAAGTACATCACATGCACGTCAATGTTTATTAACTCTCTAAACACCTAAAGTGGGAGCAATTATCCATTAATATAGGAATCATTTATATTTCATGGGATTGCCAACCTCATTTCTCTCTACTCCACACATTTAAAAATCAGTAGATGTTGATTTTTCTTTTCCAGAAATATTTTTCAAATTCATTTATTGCTTATATTTTTATAAAAACTCAAACGATTCATACTGTCTCATTATCTTTATGCTGATTTTTTTAACAATACCTATTGTTCATGACTGATGCTTTATGGACAATTAATACTGACTTACATAGGTTTCAGAAACGCTCATATGTTCTTGGTGCCTAGACAACAGTATGATGGTTATGAATCTGAGTTTCGCCTCCTACTTGTAGTGAACAAGACATAGAGCAGAAATCTGTATGATATGCAGTCATGCCAGGGCACCTTTTTTTTTTTTTTTCCTTTTCCACAGTTTCACATGTCTGGAGAAATGAGCTGATGAAACATATGTGCAGACTAGAATGAGCCCCAATAAAACAGACTCAGCAAATGTCCATGAGGCCAGAACATGTTAACCATATTTGTAGGGTTGGTAGATCATTGCTTCCCTTTTCAACCGTGGAAAATTATAAAAGATGTAGGTTATGCTAAAGCTCCTGGATAGATGCTTACAAATTCTCTGAAATAGAATGTTCCTATTGCAAAAGAGGACACAGATTCTTCTAACAAAAATTTAAATGGGGCTCAACGTACAGAAATATTTGTGACTTTGCAAAATGATTTGCCACGAAGACAAACTTTTGACTTCTGTCTTTATTTCCATGTCCACAGCCAGTTCAAATGAAGTGAAGAGAAAATTCCCAGTCTGCCTCAATGCCCAATTAATTGTAAGCTGCTGCAATCAACAGGACACAATTACCTGAAGGCATGAACAGGGAATGCCAGAGCCAAAACAAAACATAGCATTCATTATTCTACTCCTTAGTGCACACCCACCTGAGCTTTCAATGAGCATGGAAAAGTTCTCAGCAAAAGAAACTTGTGCCAATCAATCAGATGGCTAAACTATGAATCCTACCTTCTGAAATCCTAACTGCAAGTCTGAGGGCCTTACTGTAAAGGATAAATAGGGAACCAAATTAATATGAATGTTGACGGCATAAAAATATAAGAATACCTTGCAGATCTACAGAACGTAGATATATTGCCAAAGTGTATCTTAAAGTCAGATTTTATAGAATTAGAGCCTGACATAGAGATTTCTATGGAAGTAATTTATTGAAGAAGACTTCAACATGCTTCTGTCCCAATCTAATAGAACAAGCAACAAAATGTTAAAATAAGGGTATACATCTGAATAATAAAATTAGTATTAATGTGCATGACAAAAATAAGAACACGGCACCTGGGTGGCCCAGTCAATTAAGTGTCAGACTTCAGCTCAGGTCATGATCTCCCAGTCAGTGAGTTTCAGCCCCATGTCAGGTTCTGTGCTGACAGCTCAGAGCCTGGAGCCTGCTTCAGATTCTGCATCTCTCTCTCTCTCTCTCTCTCTCTCTCTCTGCCCCTCCCCTGCTCATGCTCTGTCTCTCTCTCTCTCAAAAATAAAATAAAAACATAATATTTTTTAATAAGAACAAAGGAAAAGGAAGGGTAAGTCGAGTTAAAGCATTCTAAATTATATACATTATTCAGTGTATTGTAAAATTGTGAATTTGTTTAATAAAATTAATTTTTTAATGTTGAATGTCCAAAAGTATTAATTTACTTATAACTCTGTAGGTGACCAGTAAGAAAAGAGCTAAAGGCTGTGTAACTAACATGTACCCTAAGAGAGGTCTTAGGTTGAAGTCCCTAGAAACAGAGTCTGTGATGGGGATTTTCTGCAAGTGATTATTGAGAATTCAATTCAAGTAACCATGTGAGAAAATGAGGAAAGCAGGATAGGACAGGGAGAACACAAAGCAGAGTTTCAGAAATATTCTAGCCTAAACTTGATTCCACAGGGTGCTCCGAAGCATGAATGGTGACAATATTATTCCACCTTTAGGCAACGGGACCAGGTTTTGTATCACTCCAGGTCAGTCAGCTATTGGTTGCCACTGTCTTGAAAGCATTAGATAACATCCAAGGCGTTCCCAGCCATATAGACTCTGATGGCAGAGAGCAATTCTTTGGAGAACTATGCAGCTCTAAGCCATTAGAAACCCACACTAACTATAGATAGGGGTTTAATACACCAGAAAGGGATAACTGGTTATGGTACTAACCATGTCTAATACTAAAGGAAATAATACCTTAAATAATAACACATTTAATTAATCCAGAAAAAGGCAGAAAATATAGGGGCGAAAGAATATAGAGCATTTGGACAAATAAGAAACAAAAACAAATGACTTAGCTTAAATTATTAGTAACTATGTTAAATATAAACATTAATTTTTCCAATTACAATACAAAGAAAAACAGACTGGATTTAAAATACACAAGCTGATGGGGCGCCTGGGTGGCTCAGTCGGTTAAGCGTCCGACTTCGCTCAGGTCATGATCTCACAGTTCATGAGTTCGAGCCCCGCGTCGGGCTCTGTGCTGACAGCTCAGAGCCTGGAGCCTGTTTCAGATTCTGTGCCTCCCTCTCTCTCTGCCCCTCACCTGCTCACACTCTGTCTCTCTCTCTCTGTCTCAAAAATAAACAAACAAAAAAAATTTTTTTTTAAATATACAAGCTGCTTACAAGGACACACCTTAAATATAAGGGAGAAAAAAATTAAAAGTAAAAAGATAGATGGTAAAATCCTAACAAAATGCCAGTAGAAGATGGTGTAGCTGTACTAATATCAGAAAAGTAGATTTAAAGGTAAAAAAGAATTACAAGATAAAAATAATACATTTTAATAACAAATAGTCAATCATAAAGATTTAAAAAATAATAAACATAACCTTGAATTATATAAATTAAAAATTGGAAGAACCAAAAAGAGGAAACAACAAATCTATAATGCTCCCATGACCATAATGTACAATTTTAACATAACTGTTAGAACATGCATACAAAAATATCAGTAAGGATATAGTCTGGCAATCAAAATTGACTACCATGTGTTAATTAACATATATAGAATAACACACCCAATTCATAAAAGAATTCAATCCCTCTTCAAATTCACATATAGCATTGACCAAAGTTGACCATGTGTTAGGTCAAAAAAGCAAAAGGAATTAGAAAATTCCAGAATTTTGGACATAAAATACTTCTAAATAATTTTGAGTCAAAGAAGAAACCAAAATAAAAGTTAGAAAATACTTTAAACTGAATGATAATAAAAATTAGACATATCAAAAACTTATGGAACTAAGTTAAAAGAAATGTATACCCTAAATGCTTAGGAAATAAGACAGGATGAAAAGTCAATGTTTTAAGTATCTATTCCAAGAAATTAGAAAAAGAACAGCAAATTAAACACAAAGGAAATATAAGGAAGGGAATAATAAACAGAAAAGGAGAAGATAAATAAATTTAATAATGTATGGCAAAGAATATAACAAGTCTAAAGATTGGTTATTTGGAAAACATAAATTACATTTATCAGCAAGATTGATCAAGGAAATAACATACACAGAAAGAGAGAGAGAGAGGAAATAACATCAGAAATAAAAAGAAAGACAACTAAAGAAATAACACATTTTAAAATAAGATATTTGAAACATCTTTATGTTAATTGATTTGCAAATTTAAATGAAATCAACAATTCTTTTTAAAAACCCATTTTACAAAATGTGAAAAGAAATGGAAATTTTGAACACTACTATCTCTATTTTCAAAATCGATTCTAGTTAAAAATCTTCCCACAAAGAGATCTTTAGATCCTGATGCACTTACTTGTGAATCCTACCAAATATTTTATAAAGAAATAACACAAATTTTATGTAACTCTACTATACTTTTTTTTATGAGGCCAGAACAACGTTTTATACAAAACCAAAAAAAAAAAAAAATCACAAAAAAGAAAGTTACAAGATGATCTTCATCATAAATTCAGATGGAAACCTCCTAGACAAAAATTGACAAACTATATGAGTGGAGTTAGTATGTTTGTTTGTAAAAAAAAAAAAAAAAAAAAAAAAAAAAAATGGAGTACTACGTGGCAATGAGAAAGAATGAAATATGGCCCTTTGTAGCAACGTGGATGGAACTGGAGAGTGTTATGCTAAGTGAAATAAGCCATACAGAGAAAGACAGATACCATATGGTTTCACTCTTATGTGGATCCTGAGAAACTTAACAGAAACCCATGGGGGAGGGGAAGGAAAAACAAAACAAAGGTTAGAGTGGGAGAGAGCCAAAGCATAAGAGACTCTTAAAAACTGAGAACAAACTGAGGGTCGATGGGGGGTGGGAGGGAGGGAAGGGTAGGTGATGGGTATTGAAGAGGGTATCTTTCGGGATGAGCACTGGGTGTTGTATGGAAACCAATTTGACAATAAATTTCAAAAAAAAAATATGTTTGTGTGAGGGTGTGTGTGTGTATGTGTGTGTGTGTGTGTGTGTGTGTGTGTGTGTGAATACATCAAAGCCAAATTGAGTTTATTAAAAAATGTAAGGTTAGTTTAACATTCAAAGTTTCAAAATTATAATGATGTAATTCACTACATTAAAAGAATAAAGAAAAAATGTGTCATTTCAAAATATTCAGAGAAAGTAAATAAAACTAAAATCTATTCATGATTAAAAACAACAACTCTTAGGGTGCCTGGGTGGCTCATTTGGTTAAGCATCCGGCTTCGGCTCAGGTCATGATCTCAGAGTCACGAGTTAGAGCCCCGCATCGGGCTCTGTGCTGACAGCTCAGAGCCTAGAGTCTGCTTTGGATTCTGTGTCTCCCTCTCTATCTGCCCCTCTCCTACTCATTCTCTCTCTCTCTCTCTCTCTCTCTCTCTCTCTCTCTCTCAGTCAAAAATAAATAAAACATTAATTTTTTTTTTGTAAAAATAAAAAAAAAAACTCTTAGAAAACATTTTGAATCTGCTAAGTGGTACTACAAAGATCCTACACTAAACACATTCTTAATGATATGTTTACATCCTTATCCTTGGTATTGGGATCAAGACAAAAATGCTTCCTATTGCATTTATACTTACATCAAATGGAAAATCCTAAATTGTCTAATGATGCAAAGGAAAAAAAAAACAAAATGCATAAGAATTATGAAAAAATATTTGATAGTATATGCAAATAATATGACTGAAGACATAGGATATCCAGAAGACATCAAACTATTAAAATTAATAAGGGAATTTATCAATGCTGCTAGATTCAAAGTCATGTAAGACTCTATGTTTCTTTAAAGCAGCAACAATTAGCAAAGCAAATTATGAAATTTACATCACTTTAATGGCACCAAATTCATTAAATGTTTAAAAATAAATATAACAGAAAATGTGCAAGACTTCTACCTAGAAAACACCAAATATTGCTGAGAGAATTAAAGAAGATTCAATTACAGTAATTCCTCCTTATTCATGACAGTTTCTCTTCCTGTGGTTTCAGTCACCACTGTCAATCTGAGTCGGGAAGCATATGATCCTTCATCTCATGATAGGTCAGAAGTTAATAGTAGCCTGACACTATGTCATAAAGCCTATGCCATTCACTTCACTTCATCTCATCACAGAAGCATTTTATCATCTCACATCAAAGAGGAAGAGGATGAGTATAGTACCATAAGATATTTTGAGAGAGAGACCACATTCACATAACTGTGATTATAGTATATCATTATAATTATTCTATAATTAGAATAGATTGTTTTATTAACAGAATAGTTGTTAATCTCTTATTGTGCCTAATTTATAAATTAAAATTTGTCATAAGTATGTATATATAAAAAAATACACAGTATGTATAGGGTTCAGTACTACTGCAGTTTCAGGCATCTGATGGGGGTCTTGGAATGATTCCCTGTGGATAAGAGGGGATTACTGTAAATAGTATTAAAGACAAGGTAATAAAATGGTAAGTTATATAATGTGTATATTTTAGAAGAATGAGTTTCGAAAAGATGTCAATTTCCCCCCAAATTAACTGATATATCAATGCAAATTCCAGTAAGATTAAAAAAAATAAAATTAGAAGACTACCAGCTGGATTACAACTATTTAGTCTACGGCCATACCACCCTGAACGCACCCGATCTCGTCTGGTTACAACTATTTATATCTTAACTATATCTTCATTTATGTTTTGATTGGACACTGTCATATCTTACTACCTCATATATTCTGTTGCTGTTCAATGTGCAATTTATTAACCTTATGAACATATTAAACATCTAATATGCCTTTCAACTTCAATCAATTTTTCTCTAAGTATTTACATACATCAGAGTAATTAGTAAAAACTTACAGAACCCAACTCTTTCAAGACATTTAAATATTTATATATATTTTAAAACTCTCCTGAACATAATTAAAATCACATGTCTAATGTATCAAAATCTCTTAGGTTAGCCATTTTAAAGAACAGATACAAATATGTAAAGTATCACACAGACTATAGAAGCATGACCAATCCAGGATTCAGGTGAAAGATTAGAACTAGATATATAATTCTGTGGTAATAGGGTCTTCATTATTTTTAAATGTGTAATAGCTTTATTGAGGTATAATTCAAATATCATATGTTTCACTCCCTTGAAGTATAAAGTTCAATGGTTTTCTTTATATTCATAGAGTTGTGAAACTATCTCCACCGTCAATCTTAAAACATTTACGTTGTTTGAAAAAGAAACCCTGTGCCCATTAACAATCATTTCCCATTTCTGCCTAACTTACAGTTATAAGCTATCACTCATCTACATTTTCTCTAGCTTTGCCTCTTCTGGAGAGACGATACTGTCAGAATACACAGAATATATACTGTGTGAAGAATGAAAGGCTGTGAAGGGTGCCTCCAGGGAAAATAAGGAGCGTAGTACATTTCATAGTGCAAAATTTCAAACTATCATAGGAAATCTAAAACAAAACAAAACAAACAAAACAAAACCAAAAGCAGAGATTCACTCACCAACTGTTTGGGAAATGGAACCAGCAGCACAAAATTAGGTTGGGATCATCCTGTTCTCTCAAAGTTTATTAGAACAATGGATGCATAAATGTATCCCAGGGACTAAATGCTCCACATGAGTGAGAAAGCTTGATTAAGGACATCCTAAAACTTCTCTAGTAGGACACCCTGAGGGACAGATGGACCCACAACCGCAAGAACCTGAAGGAAACCCTGGGATTGAGGAAGCAGCTGCACATCATCAACAGATAAATATGGACCACTATTAGAGGAACTGCAAAAGAGAAAGGCCAGGAGGAAATCTGTAAAGATCCTCAAAAGTAACTTTTTAAGAAAGGAATCAGATTTAAACAATGGTCAGGCTTAAAGTACATGAAGCCAACTTGCTACAGGACACTTCTAAGAAAGGATTTCATGACTCTTTTATCTACTTATCTAGATGGAAAATATGAGGAATAGAAAGGACACCAATCACTCTCTACACCCCACCTGTTCATTCAGTGAAGTGCTTTGTATGGAAGCAGCCCTGAGCTGAAGAAGACAAGATTTGATGTTAAAGCAAGTCCAAATTTTTGATTGATTTAAAATGGAAATCATAACTGCTTACAACTTACAGTGAGAGAAGACTCTAAGTCAGCTATTTCCTCAGAGTGAGAAGATAAGCCAGCAGGCTACCAGAATTTTCTTCTAGGGCCAGGGGGAGGTCATCCCCACTGGATCAAGGTTAAAATAATTATATGTTTTTATTATCACACAAGTTATTTTTGCCCAGTGGTACTCAATAAGATATTACATCACCTTTACAATAATGTTGAGAAAAATTATCTAATGGTATGTAAAATATTCAAGGCTTTTCTTAAATACAAAAAAAAAAAAAAAAAGCAAGCTGAAAGGTCTGAGAATATGCCATTCCAAAACGTAACTCTTTGGCATATAGATTATTTTGAGCTAAAGACAATCAGGAATCAGCAGGCTTAGGAAAAACTATTTACCTCCCCCTAAAAAGAGAATATAAAATGTCTCCTCCTGGAGGTGCCTGGGTGATTCAGTTGAGCATCCGACTCTTGATTTCAGCTCAGATCATAATCCCAGTGCTGTGGGATCAAGCCCCACATCAGGAAACTGCTTAAGATCCTCTCAATCTCTCCCCCTTCCCCCCACCCCACTCATGCATGTTCTTTCTCTAAAATAAAAAATAATAATAATAATTAAAAACAATAAAATAAAATTTCTCCTTTTGTAAAGGAAGTTTGCATTTATTTTTTTTTTAAGCTTATTTATAGATTTTGAGAGAGAGAAAGAGCACACAAGCTGGGGAGGGGCAGAGAGAGGGAGAGAGAGAGATACCCAAGCAGGCTCTACGCTGTCAGTGTGGGGCTAGAACTCACACAACATGAGGTCATGACCTGAGCTGAAACCAAGAGCCTGAGGCTTAACCACTGAGACACCTAAGTGTCCCAAGTAACTTTACATTTATAAAAAACATTTCCATTTTAAAGATGCCCCCTACCAGGAAGATAGCAACTCCCTAAGACAACTGTCCTCTTTGTCTGAGAGATGCTTAACTACATAACAAAACATTCCTTATTTCCTGTATATTTCCTCATCTCATCTTTCTGAAACTTACCTCTTGCATGCAGATTTTCCTTGGCTTAGCTTAAGATAGTATACAAGCCTCTATCATTTGGCTACCTCCCTGAGTCTTTCCGAAACTCTTTTGAGTATATATTCTGTACATGCCTGTATATTCTAAATTATTGGCACTGAGCTTTTGTGCAGTTGTAAGGAAAATACCATTTTCTACAGGTTTTTAAAAATTATATTTATTTTTTGTTTTACATTTTTATTGAAGTATAATTAACATACAATGTTATATTAGTTTCAGATGTACAATATAATAATTTAGCAATTCCACACATTTCTCCCTTCTCATCCAGATAAATGTAATCTCAATCCCCTTTATCTGTTTCACATATCCTCCCTCCCACCTCACCTCTGGTAACCACCAGTTTGTTCTCTGCATGTAAGAGTCTGTTTTTTTGATCTATCTCTTTTTTCTTCGTTTTGTTTCTTAAATTACACACGAGTGAAGTTATACAGTGTTTCTCTTTCTCTACCTAATTTATCCATTCATCTATTTATTTATTTTTTTATCTCTTTTTAATGTTTATTTATTTTTGAGAGAGAGAGAGAGACAGAACGTGAGCAGGGGAGGGGCAGAGAGAGAGGGAGACACAGAATCTGAAGCAGACTCCAGGCCCTGAGCTGTCAGCACAGAGCCCGACACGGGGCTTGAACTCACAGACTGTGAGATCATGACCTGAGCCAAAGTCAGACGTTCAACCGACTGAGCACCCAGGCACCCTATCCATTCATCTATTGATGGACACTTGAGCTGTTTACATGTCTTGGCTGCTGCAAATGCTAAAAATAATATAGGGGTAGATATATATTTTTGAATTAGTGTTTTTTGTTTTCTTTGGGTAAACACTCAGTGGTGGAATTGCTAGATCATATGATAATTGCATTCTATATAAAATATAATTTTCTAAATTTTTATTTATTTATTTTGAGAGAGAGAGAGCGTGGGAGAGGGGCAGAGAGAGAGGGAGAGAGAGAATCCCAAGCAGACTTCATGCTACCAGTGCAGAGCCTGATGTGGGTCTAGAATCCACAAACCTGAGTCAAAATCAAGAGTCACGTGCTTAACTGACTGAGCCACACAGATGCCCCTATCTAAACTATAGTATTTAAAGCGCACACACTTAGAAAATTGATCTGATATTTATGAACTCTTTTGAGCCATTTCCCCATTTCTGTAATTTTCTTGGTATTTGGGCTATTTCTTAAAGTTATCCTGTATAATATAAGGGATTTATATTTTTAAGATGCTTTATAGTTTACAGAAAAGAGATTTCACATAAAGTACCTTTATAACAACCCCTTGAGGTATGCAGGTTAAGTAGCACCATGTTATTTACATAGGGGCTTAGAGAAAGCAAATAAGTCTACCAATGAGTAAGAACAGGATATAGACAAAAACCTTCCGAATCTAAATTAATGTACACTTGACCCTTGAACAATGTGGGGGTTGGGGTGCTGACTACATCCACAGTGTTAAATAACTTTTGACTCTCCAACAACTTAGCTGCTAACAGCCTACTGTGAACTAGAAGTCTTTGTGATAGCCTAAACAGTATACAAATACACATTTGTATGTTGTATGTACTGTAGACTGTATTCTTATGATAAAGTAGGCTAAAGAAAAGAAAATGTTAAAATCATAAGGATGAGGAAATACACTTATAGTACTGTACTATATTTATAAAAAAATATGTATATATAAGTGGACGCACAGCTCATACCTGTGATGTTCTCAAGGATCGACTGCACTTTTTTTTTTTTTTTTTCTAATTTTTTTTTTTTTTAACGTTTTATTTATTTTTGAGACAGAGAGAGACAGAGCATGAACGGGGGAGGGGCAGAGAGAGAGGGAGACACAGAATCGGAAGCAGGCTCCAGGCTCCGAGCCATCAGCCCAGAGCCTGACGCGGGGCTCGAACTCACGGACCGCGAGATCGTGACCTGAGCTGAAGTCGGACGCTTAACCGACTGAGCCACCCAGGCGCCCCTCGACTGCACTTTTAAGTAGAGTACATTTTCTGTACTTTCTAATTAAGTTGCATTCAAAAGGAACATTGCATCTAAGAATGTGTTCACATCCATTGCCACCATCTATCTCATATCGAACAAATCCAAAATATGCAAAAGTAAAAAATTATGTAGTTTAGTACAAAGACATTGACAGAACTATTAAAATTTTACCAAAAGTTCTTGAGATGTAATATCTATGAATTTTGAAATTAAATATAAAATGTATATGAATAAGGAGTATGTAATACAATATATATCTAATATATAAAATAAATACCCATTACATAGAAATGCCAGGAATGGGAAGTGGTTTTCACCAATATTCTGTTAATGGGAGTAATAATAATGCTTTGTGATGAGGAAGCATAAGGCAAGCTGAGGGCCAAGCACGAGCTGTCACCACCCCACCCCCCTCAGGAGGGGTATATGTGATATTCCTCAGGCACTCCTGGCTGCACAAGGACAAAGGAAAGGGAAAGAAAACAGGTTAAACTGATACAGTCTCCATCAGTTTACGAACATCTTAGTAAAATTACAAGAAAAGGACAAACTTAAAAATAGTCTAATCTCCAGTAACTCCCTACTGTCTTAATGCTAATGCTTTGCTATAGGGAAAATTTTTAGCTTGACCATAGCTAGGCCTCCAGGAACCTGTGAGTCTCCTTTAGCATATGGAAATCCCTTTAAGAAACTTCCTCTTGATTTTATCTCCCCCAACTCCACAGTATACAACCAGTCACTCTTCACAATCCCAATGCATCTCTTTCTCCCCATGGGTCCTGTCCCTGTGCTTTAATAAAATCACTTTTGCACCAAAGACATCTTCAAGAATTCTTTCCTGGCATCAGCTCCAAACCCCATCATCACTCCCAAACCTCATCACTCTATATTTCAAAGAACCCACTATTAAAGAAATTGCATATACATACATATACATATACATATACATATACATATACATATACAAATATATATATAAACACCAGTGGAAACTATATTAATAATCAATCTGTAGGTTAAAATTAATTTACTCAAGGTATATATGGGGATGATTTGTAAATTTTATCAATAGAATATAGGATTTTGCCACAACATGAAGCCTCTTTGTTATTGCTAGATTTCTCAGAAATGTTGCTAGCAACTCAGGTAAGTCAGAATAGCTTCAATGTGCATTGTCAGATGACAAGGTCACTATTCAGATTTGACCCTAAGCTCAGGCTGCTTCAGACCTCAGGACCTATCTGCCTTTTCTTCTAACAGAAAACAAACAGGGCTTTCCAACTAAGTTAAACTAAAGAGTGTGCTGGGTGGGACGGGGAGTCATCACACAAGACATCTGATTGAGTGCGATAGCAGTAGGAGATGTTTACACAAGAACAGCATGGTTTGCTCACCCTAACCCCAAGCTGTACAGACCCAAAAGGAAGCTTTGCTCACAGAAAGAGCAATCTCAAAGCTCTTGAAGGGGATCAGGATAAGCCACCCCAAAATATGCCATTTTGCCATAGAACTATTTTGAGCTGAAGTCATTTGAGTTCCTGGAATTCCTTATCTACCTAAAAGCAGAGCCTCCCAGAAGAACTCAGTTATCATAAATCTCCTTCCCAGGAACAATTCTAATCTTATCAAAAAAGACTGAGCCACACCCAGACAGACATTGTCACAAAAAATTATATCTCCCATATATTTTCCTAAAGGCAGGATTTACCTTTCCAAAAAGTCATTTGCATTTTCATAAATGACTTTTTGCCCCCTCCTTCCCCATCCTAAGTTGGATATATAGACTCCAAGTTCTCACCAGCCCCTTTGAGTTATTCATCATTGCAATGTCTTGTGTATATGTAAATATGCACTATGCATGGGGTAATAAACTTCTGCTTGTTTTTCTCTCCTTATCCTGCCTTTTGGTAATCTAATCTACAGGGCCTGAGCCAGAGAACCCAGGATGGATAGGGAAAAAAATAGTTTTTTGCCTCTCTTATACTCTTTACAGTAATTCCCAAGAAATCATGCCATTCCCCCCTAAATTTGTCCTTAGAATGTATACACCTCACAGTTTCTTTCTGAGGAGTTTATTTTCTTTTTTATCTTTCAAATGGTGATAAAAACAGATTCTTTGGATAATTATAGGAGTTCTATATGAAGCAATGTGTATAAATGGTTTTGTTCTGTAAATGTAAAAAGTATGTTTTTGCTTTGTTATTATTGTTGCTGTTATTTTTCTGGTACTATAAGAAAACCGGGTGGTAGTTAAAAACAGACCCTCTTTAATCAGACTACTCAGAGCAGAATCTTGACTCTATCTTTCTCTAACCATGTTGCCTTAGGCAAGTTATTTTATCTCTCTCAGCTTTTTCTTCATCCATAAAGCAAAGATGAGATTACAACTCTCCTCCTAGGGTGAAATTAAGTGAGCAGTACAGGAAGAGCATTCAATAACTGCTAACCGGTTACTGAAATGTTAGTATTCACAGCTGAAGCTGCTAGCAATCCAGGCATGCTTCTTTACTCTGGGCCCACTAAGCCTGACTAGAGTAATGAACCTGGAAAGGGCAAGTAGCCAAGATCATGTGTAACTAGTGCCCTCTTGGGATCAAAGAAAAGAATCAAATTTGTTTTTGAAACTTACTGAAGAATTTGGAAAAGGAAGAAATTTGAAGAAGTGGAAACACTAATCCCTCAAGAACTCTTTATCATGGACCCCACTGGGGGTGCAAAATGCTTTGGAGGTTAGTGAGCTAGATGGATTAAATGGAAAGTTCTTTTTTGGTCTAAGAAAATAAATCATTTGAATGGATTCTCAGGGTGGTTTTCATAAGGGTGGGAAAGTTGATTTGGGTTGTGCTAAGAAAAAGAAAACAAAATTTACAACCACAAAAGAGAGTGCAAAAATCCAATACTGGCATAAGGAAACCAATGGTGTAAATTGCTCATAATTCAGCTCTTCTCACATCACTCAACCCAGCAGGACTGAAGACAGAAATGGAGGTTCCATCCTTCCATCGGTCCTTCCTTCCTTCCTTCCTTCCTTCCTTCCTTCCTTCCTTTCTCCCTCCCTCCCTCCTTCCCTCCCTCTCTTCTCCCTCCCTTCCTTCCTTCTAATTTACTGCTGTTTTTCCATTTTGATTTATCCACCTCCTAATCTGAATAGCATATACATAATTTATTATGCTACTACTTGGCACTTTTTGCTTAAGATCTGATGGGATCTTTCTACTTACTAATAATTTAATGTGAGTTCATGGCTTTATTTAATCAAATCTTGATAGAATCAGTGATTTTTTTTTTAAAGAAAAGAAAAAAATATTTTTTTGTGCTTTGCTCTTTCAAACAGTGTCCACAATTTTTAAATTCCTTTGCTGTATTTTTTTTCATTTTTCCTTATAGAAATTGCTACCTATACAGCATTTATATAAGATAAAGTAAAAAAATGATTTAGTGCGTGTACTCTGTAACTGTAGGACTGTAACATAACAGGATAAAGTTGTTTTTAAAATATTTGCTTTAAGGGGCACCTGGGTGGCTCAGTCAGTTAAGCGTCTGACTTGGCTCAGGTCATGATCTCATGGTTTGTGAGTTCAAGCCCCACATCGGGCTCTGTGCTGACAGCTCAGAGCCTGGATGGAACCTGCTTTGGATTCTGTGTCTCCCTCTCTCTCTGCTCCTCCCCCACTCATGTTCTGTCTCTCAAAAACAAATAAACATTTAAAAAAATCTTTAAAAAAATATTTGCTTTAAGCATTATAAACAATAGCCAAATTATGGAAAGAGCCCAAAGTCCATCTACTGATGAATGGATAAAGAAGATGTGGTATATATATATACAATGGAATATTACTCAGACATAAAAAAGAATGAATCTTGCCTTTTATATTGATGTGGATGGAGAAAGAATGTATTATGCTAAGCAAAATAAGTCAATTAGGGAAAAACAAATGCCATATTATTTTACTCATTTGTGGAATTAAGAAACAAGACATCTGGGAAGGGTGGAAAAAGAAAAGAGAGGGAAACAAACCACAAGAGACTCTTAATGATAGAGAATAAGCTATCAGTTGATGGAGGGAAGTGGATAGGAGATGGACTAAGTGGGTGATGGGTACTAAGGAGGGCACTTGTTGTGATGAGCACTGAGCGTTGAATGGAAGTCACTGCATTCTACTCCTAAAACCGATATTGCACTGTATGGTAACTAAACTTTAAATTAAAAAGAGCTACAAAAAAAAAAAAAAACAAAAACAAAAACAAAAAACAAAAAAAACAGTTCACAGAAACAAAAAATAAAATAAATGAAATAAAAATAGTTGTTTTAGTATAGTAATGACATATAGGCAGAGTGAAGAACTCAGAAATAAATATACATATGTGTATATTTATTGTGTATACATATGTGTATACATATGTGTGTATATATATATATATATATATATATATATATATATATATGTATAGTCAACTGATATTCAACAAGGGTGGCAAAAATATATTATGGGGAAAGGATAGTCTCTTTGTTATGGGTAGGAGAGTCTATGTTGTGTGAATGGAGGTCTCAGTGCTTGGATTCCCCATGAAAATGTTTACTACATAGGATCTGTGCTGGAATAAAGACAGCCAGAAGGAAAGTAGCAAGCACAAAGCAAAGTCAAAGTATACTCTCAAGGTGGGAGAGCAGGCAGATTCTCAACGTGGAACATGTCCCCTAGGTAGTTTGGGGATCAGATATTTGTTGGGTCTTTCTGGACTGGTAGCAGCTGGGAGGTACAGTGGGTTGGTCTCTAATGGAGGCTGCTTCCAATCATTTTGGGGACTCCCCCCATAGGTTGGAAGGGGGAGTTTTTGACCCTATAAGGCTTGTACCAGAACCATCATGGCAGCCTTTCTCCAAGGTGGGGCACTGTATCTGCAATGAAAATGTATTATAATGAGTCTAAGGGTTACTCTGAAGCAAAGGTGGAAGAGGAGATTGCAAGCTCTGCACCTGTGGCTCTTGGTCTATCAGCCCCAAGGTATTAGAAGCCACAAAGTTAGGGTGTTGTGTCCCTGAGCTTTCAAAGTGTAACCTACTTATCACCATCCTTGCCTCCAGCTCAGGTTTCTATCATTCCCCACTCAAGGATTTGGAACTCTGCCTCGGGGTATTCCTTCCACTGCTCACGTCTAGGTTCTTCTAATATCTTCAACAAGAAGGTGTTGATAAAACTGGATATCCACATGCAAAAGAATTTAATTGGTATCTTATCTGACAGAATACAAAAAATCAACTCAAAATGGATTAAAGACTTAAATTTGAGATCAGAAACTATAAAACTCTTAAAACAGAGGAAAACTTTTTTGACATTGGCTTTGGCAGTGATTTCTTAGATATGACACAAATATCAGAAATAACAAGACAAAAATAGACAAGTAGGACTACATAAAATTAAAAAGTAACGAGCATAGCATATGTAACAAGAATGAAAAGGCAATCCACAGAATAGGAGAAAATATTTGCAAACCATATATCTGATGAGGGCTTAATATCCAAAATACATAAAGAACTCACACACCTCAACAGTAAAAAATAAAAATAAATTAAAAATAATTTTATTAAAAACAGACCAAGGACTTGAATAGAAATTTCTCCAAAGAAGACATACAAATGGCAAACAGGTATATGAAAATATGCTCAAAATCACTAAATGCAAATCAAAAACACAATATTACCTTACGCCTGATAAGATGGGTATTATCAAAAAAGCAAAAGAGAATACTGGACTTAATGTTTTACATTTTGTTGGAAACATAAACTGCTCTTTAAATATAGGCTTAAGTTCGCCTATATTTGAATTACATAATTTGATAAATGAAACAAATATATCTTTGCAATACTTTTGTTTTGGAATGTTACATCATCACACATACATTATTACAGTAAGAACTTTGGCCTTTAGAAAAGGAAAAATATATATATTATACATATGATCATATATATAAGTATATATACTTATATATATACTTATATATATTATATATATGATCATATGTACAATATATATATTTATATATATATTTATTTACATATATTTTATATATATATATATATATATTTTTTTTTTTTTTTTTTTTTTTTTTTCCCTCTACTCTTAGGTTTAATAGCTGGGGACTGTGAATCAAACCGATAAAAGACAAATTAACAAGAGAAAAAAAAACAGTTTTAATTACATAAGTATGCATAGGAATTCACAAAGGAAATTCACTGCAGTGACACAGTCTGGGGCTTTTCCACTGCCATATCTCCCTCCTGCTAGACAATATTACACCACATTTTTCTTTCCTTTAAATTACAACTCATGGATCATCTCCTTTGTAAGAACCCAACAAACTCACCTAACCCCTTCTTTATGCAAATAAGACTACCTCCTGATGAGGGAGTAAAAAGCAAGCTGATACCCTGCAAACCATCTGCCCCCCCCACATGTGGAATATGTGTGTTATTCCTCAGGCACTCCTGGTTGCCCAAGGACAAAGGAAAGGGAAAGAAAACCAAAGGTTAACTGATAGAGGTCACAGTCATGCAGGACATAAATCCCCATCAGTTTACAAATACCTTAGTAAATTACAAGAAAAAGGCAATTTTATCAATAGCCTAATCTCCAGGAACCCCCTACTGTCTTCATAATTGCTTTGCTAGAGGAAAACACCACTTTCCTTGACCACAGCTAGGCCTTCAGTAATCTGTGAGTCTTCTTTAGCATATGGAAATCCCTTTAAGAAACTTCCTTTTGCCTTTACCTCCCCCAACTCCATAGTATACAACCAGTCACTCTTGACAACTCCAGTGCAGCTCTTTCTGCTAACAAGTCTTGTCCCCATGGTTTAATCACTTTTTTTTTTTTTTCACCAAAGGAGTCTTCAAGAATTTTTTCTTGGCTTTCAATCCGGACCCCCGTCACTCCAAAACACCATCACCTCCAACCCACTCTCCCATTTGGTGTTTCTAGGGCTGTGCAGCATTGGTGATGTAATGGTGAGCATAGCTGCCTTCCATTTGGTGTTTCTGTATTTATAATTATACTTTTCACTGAAGCAGGGTGTGTCCCTTCCTTGTCATTACAGTGTGAATTCACTAAGGTAGAGACTGTACCTACCCTTTATTGAACATCTCAAATGTATAGTTAACATGAGCTCAATAGATAATGGCTGACAACTGACAGCCAGAAAAGTGCAAATTTCAAATAGCAGCTTAATTTTTTTTTTCCCTGAAAGCCTTTCATAAGAGTATGAAGAGACTCAGAGCCTAAAAAAAAAAAAGAGTATACTAGAACTGGGAGGGAAAATATTCAAAAGAAGAAGTATAAACACAGGACATTAACTGTAAGCCTCCTGTGCTCTTGAAAAGTTAGTTCTCATGTATTTGTAGGGGCAGAAAAATTTTCCCCTCCCTTCCAGGTTCTTTGGTTGGGCAAATAATGAAGATCAACAGGAAAGAAATTAATTTCATATTATGAAAGCCCCACAGAAATAAGAGACCCAAAGGTAGTCAGGCAGTTGAGGACTATAGGTCACATCCTGAGCTAGGGAGGGAGATAAGGGCCTGGGGCTTCAAAGGGGTGGAGGGCAATTTACAGGACAGTAAGTAAAGAAGACATTTGATAATTCAATGTTTGCCCTGATACAGGGGTAAATTTTTCAGATAAAAAAAAGTTATCTCTGGTAATAGCTCTCTTTCTGGACCAGATCACCCATCTAAATTTTTTTAGTCAGTTTAGGGAGAGGTAAACGTTTGTTTGTTTGTCTGTTTGCTTCTGACTCTGCTAAGTCTTGACTGCTTTCAGCTCAAAATTAATACACATGTTGAAGTGACACATTTTGGGGTCACATGTTCTGCTTCCTTTCATCACTTTCTTTTTCTGGAGTGGATATTTGGCCCTCATCTGAACTCTTTCTGTTGACCCACTCCTTCCCAGAAACTACTTTTCCTATATGTCTATTGTGTGACAGCCATCTTCCCCCAGGTTTCAGGTAGTCCACTTGATAGATGCCCTGTGGTTTGTGTAGGTCTTCTTTTTTCTAATAATTTCATTACTCTTACCTTTGAAAAAAATTCTACACATCCATAAATATACATTTTTACCTCATTTTTTAAGTCAGCAAATGAGCTTGGTCCTAAGAATATTAAAGACCTTTCCTCTAAAACTTGCTGCATCACTGTAATGTTCAGGTTACTAGTAAAGAATTGGCATTAAAATAGGAAATCAACAGCTAAATTTGGATAAAGGAGATAAAATGGAGAAAGTGACGCAGCTAGGGATATAAAACCAGGAGTACTAAGCCAAACCCATCAGTAACTAAGAAAATCAATAGGGAATTCATGGACCAGACTTGCACACTAAGTCAGAGCAAGAGCTGCAATACAGTTAAATGTAGAGAACAAGTTGATTTGGGCATATAAATATGGGTATGTGTATTTCCACATGACTGTAATCTGACTGTCTGTTTTACATGACTGGGTTCCCAGGAATTCCTGACCAAAAAATAATGGTATTCAATCCCATTGAAATAAATTTCTAGACTCAAAATGGAACCCCTCTTGCCCAGGTACCATGTTCACAAACCAAACTTTCCTATTCCTATAAATGCTCCACTCAACCAGTATGTCAGGTCATTCAATCTCCAAATGTCAAGTGATGTCTGAGCCCTGGCCCTTGTTTCTTCTCACCACAAAAAGGTTGACTGTGTGGCCCCAGCAAACCAGATATTTTCTTTTTTTCTCACAACTTTACTCTCTATCTTGTAAAAGCTTCCTGCCTTTTGTCCCATTTGCAGGTCTTCAAGTGGAGACTATCCACTCCACAAAGTGTTGAACAAAGTTGTTTGTATCACCTGAATTGCTTTCTTTAATCATTTTTTAACAATGCACAGATGTGTCTTTTTCAATGTTAAGAAACTAATAACATTTATTACATGGAAAAACAGCAAGTCCTTGAAGGTGAGGAAGACAATTCATCTTTAAGAAGTAGTAGAATGTAATGGTTAAAAGCAGAGGTGGATGGCAGTGGTGTGCCAGAGCCGGTTCAAAGTGCTTGCAAGAGCTTATGGTTAAATACTGAGGAATTCTATGAGCCTGTGGTTAAACCCATTCATTGCTTGAAATCTGCTATAATGGGAGTATATACACCACAGAAATGGGCAAATGTTGCCAACAAACACTTTCTTAGAAAGCTCATTTACCAGGTGTTTGATCATTTGGGAACTGATCCAAGATAAACCAGCTTTCATGGGGAAAATTAGGTAAATAAACTATTTAAGTCATTTGGGCCTCAGTTTCCTCACCTGAAAAATGGATACGGTGATAATAATGATAAACCCTGTTTCAGACTATTAATGGGAAAATATATTAATTATCATCTGTTTTCTGCCTGGATGCTTCACTGACAAATATTTCTCCAAATTTCTGCTATTCCTTTAGAGTGTGTTTACTTTCATGAGGAACAATAACCTTTACCTAATTAATTACATTGATAATGATAGTATTTCAAATTGGATATTTTGAGAACTTAATTATGCCTTCCTAATAAATGTCCAATTGTATCCCATATCTGTCTCTCTACATAGGACAGTCTTGAATTTGGGTATTAAAACTCAGAAAGACTCATACAATTTAATTACATAGCACTGTCTGCAAAAATATTTTAGTGGTATATACATATTAAACACTAAGTTCCAACTAAATGCACAATTATATTTTACTTTATTATTTTTTAATGTTTGAGAGAGAAAGACAGAGAGAGAGAGAGGGAGAGCATGTACACATGTGAGGGGAGGAGCAGAGAGAAAGAGAGGGAAAGAGAGAATCCCAGGCAGTCTCTATCAAGGATCTGACGCTATATATATATATATATATATATATATATATATATATATGTATGTGAGTCCTATCTTCATATATATGAGTCCATATATATATGTATATACATATATATATACATATATATATGTATATTTGAGTCCTATCTTCATGAAGCTTGGGCAGATAAAAACCTGGCAGATTTGGAATCAGAAAACCCCAGTTTTGGTCTTAGCTGGTCACTATATATTATGCTTTGTGGGTAAATCATGTAGTCATTAACTACTAAAGTATCTGAAAACTAGCAAAAAATATTTTATGTTGACCTACAAGCTTACTTTGAGGACTGAATTAGAGAATAGTTGCATGATCATTACTAGATGCAAATCAAAATTTTAAAAGGCATTATTATTATGAAGCTTACTACCCGTAATATGGATGTTTTTTTTCATTTTTTAAAAAATAAATATGCTAATCCATCTATATGCATCGCTTGAGATAAATCTCTGACAGAAGGGATAAGGGAAGCACAATGACCTTTCATCTTCTTACTTTTAAAATTGTAAGTTTTTTATTTCTTTGTTTTAAGTTTATTTCTTTATTTTGAGAGAGACAGAGAAAGAGAGAACGGAAGAAGCAAAGAGAGAGGGTGAGAGAGAGAATCCCAAGCAGGCTCCACACTGTCAGTGCAGAGCCCGATGTGGAACTTGAACTCACAAACTGTGAGATCATGACCTGAGCAGAAATCAAGAGTTGGAGGCTTTAACTAACTGAGCCACCCAGTACCCCTAAAATTGTAAGATTTTAAAATATCTATTCTTTGGGGCACCTGGGTGACTCAGTTGGTTAAGCATCCAACTTCAGCTCAGGTCATGATCTCCCAGTTGGTGACTTCAAGGCCCACGTCAAGCTCTGTGCTGACAGCTCAGAGCCTGGAGCCTGTTTCAGATTCTGTGTCTCCCTCTCTCTCTGTCCCTTCCCCATGCACACTCTCTCTGTCTCTCAAAATTGAAAAAAAGTTAAAAAAGTTAAATATCTATTATTTGAATTGCAAACTAACAGAATTCAGAGGAAAGAGTTAATTTATTAATTTATGAGAGGTTGGTACTAATAAATAATTTGAAACTTCTAAGTGAATCACATAGTGTGCTGAATGAATTGAAAACAATTTCTTAGATTTTTTAGGAACCAATCAAAGTGTTAAAAATCCCAATGGAAAGATGTTTATATCCTAAGGGAACATGTTAATTGGTGACAATTAGTAGCTCTAATTAATTGTGAAATTTATCTTAAGCTATTGGACGAGAAACCCACAGATGTAAAGAAAAGCTAACACAGGTAAATTAATATTCTTACACTGGTAACAAAAGCCGCAAGTAGTGTATTTATATAATATTCTTAAAGAATATTAAAAGAAAAGCTGCTCTCTTTCCCTTTTATGTGGTTACTTTTAACTGGGTGATGATGTTGAGTGGTTTAAAGCACATTTTCACAGATTCTAGGGTCAGACTATCCAGGTCCAAGTTATAACTCCACCACTTGTAGCCTTGGGCAACATGACTAATCTCTCTGTGCCTCAGGTTCCTTACCTATAGAATGAGGATAACAAGTATAATAATATCTTGTGCATAGTGTTATGAGGATTAAATAGGTTCAATTATGCAACACACCTAAAAAAACATGTAGCATGTATTGCATTATTTCTTGTTGTAATGCAATGCTAATGCTACCTCCTCTTCTGTATTCTTCCAGCATGACCTCCAACCTCATTCTCCAAAAAACATACACTCAAGCAGATAGCAGTCTAACACTTTGTATTCCCTGTCTTCACTCTTTTTGTTTAATTCATCTTTAGATTTACCCCTTACCTAAGCAGTATATGCCTACCAAACACTGTACTAATAGTTTACATATATGACATAATATAATCTCACAATTGTCTGTAATGTACACATAATATTGTCCCTGCCATAGAAAGAAGAAAAGAAAGCTCAGATTCGAAGTAACTTGTGCATGGTCACATGTGTA
Organism: Panthera leo; assembly: GCF_018350215.1. NCBI lineage: Eukaryota > Metazoa > Chordata > Mammalia > Carnivora > Felidae > Panthera > Panthera leo. Next base: position 31,419,239 of record NC_056687.1, read on the forward strand.
GTGTGTATAAAGCTGAAATTTGAACCCAGATCAGACAATTCAAAAACTTATGCTCTTAGACTAAGCTATGATATTGAAATCTAAACAGCAGTAGCCTGCAAGAGGATGGAGAAGGACTGAATTGGCTGGACAGTAGTAAGAGGAAACTTACTGGGTTAATGATGTAGGAGAAGAAGAATAATTTTCTCTGCACCCTTCTGAATTCCTAGCTGAGACTCCTTAATAAAAGACAGATTAACAAAAGAAAGAAGCTTATTAGCACGTAAAGCTCATATATATACATGAGAGATACCCAGGGAAAAATTAGTAACTTCCCCAAAGTGACCTAGAATTCAGGTTTAAATACCATCTTAATAGGGAATGGGGGAGGAAAAGATTTTTAGGAAAAATGAATGGGCTCTAAAATAGATAAGAGATATGATCATTTATGACAGTTTGTCTAGGGGTGTGGTATCAACTTCTAGTCTCTTCTCCTGTGATATGAGTCAGTTTTCCCATTTAATGAAACTTCAGGGAGAGAATTCATGACAACTAAGTTCCTTTTTGAGGATTTATCTTTAAGCAGAAAGCCTCTCTGCATTTGCTGCTTTTCAAGTGTCCATAGCTAAAAATAATCAATATCATAAAGTGGCATATTTTGGAGTGTCATGTCCTAAATCCTACAGTCATAATATGGGATGGCATATTCTGCTACTTTTCAGTGAAAATGCTCTGCATATTAATTGGAGTTGTGGTTACATGGCATATATATTTCTCAAAATTTATCAAACTATACACTTAAAATTGCTGTACTTTGTCAGATTACACACTTAAAATTTGTGCATTCCGTTGTATATAAAATATATCATTCCGAAACTTTATGTTATTTGTGCTACATAGTTTTTCTTATTCCAAGAAATCCTAGTAGTTACCCAAATAATGGCTCTCTCTTACTATTTTGTTAGAGCAGTGACACTAATTTTGAGGTTGATGCTTACTTATATTCTCAAGTTTGTTTTTTTTTTCAATATGTATAGATCTCCCTTCTAGAATGGACTTCCCAGTAGCATATGTTTAACTTACTTTCCTCTCCAACAGTGCCTCATTATTTATAAACCCATAGACAAAAATGATATATAAGGGGGGGGGGAGAACATTTTATATTTTTAGTATCTTCTTACTCAAGTCTATCTATTTTAGCTGGTGAATAAAGTATTAACAGGAAATATTTTTGTGTTTTCAGAGGAACCAATATCTTTAATTTAGGATGAAAATAATTTGCAATAATTTATAAAGAACATTTTATTTTATTCCTTACTGTGATTTTAACTGAAAATGTGAAGTTTCCCCCTAGACATGCACACGCACACACACACACACACACACACACACACACACACGCATGCATGCACATATATAGATACACAAAAGCAGAGGTTGCCTTGATGGGAGAATAATAATTATTCATACTGTCTTCCATTTACTTATGAAATAACAGTGTACAAAAACCATTGCTTTTAGATGTGGCCCTGAGTTAAACATAGAAAAATGGTCATTTTAAAGCCTGAGATGTGTCTTTGTTTAGCCAAAGGAAGGCCATCAAAAAGCAGGTGATCCTGCTGCTTGAAAAGAAAATGCAGCATTAGGCCTTAAGTTTTATGCACCTGTAGATTTTTATGCATAGTTGAGAAATGGGAAGGTAACAGCAACAACAAAAAGGTGGGTGGTGTCTACAACATTCCCTGTAAAAATATTTTCCTCCATGTGACAAGGGCCCAAAAGGATTACATGGTATTTAGGAAAAGGATTCTGTTTAATCTGAATCTATATTTTGCTGTCTCTGGGATTTAACATTTGTTGTTGGGAGAGTTAAATTGTGTGTGTGTGTGTGTATGTGTGTGTGTGTGTGTGTGTGTGTGTGTGTGTGTCCCAGGCTACTAGAAATTAAGAGGACTAGACAAGATTTGCATTGACTAGAATAAATTAATGGAGTCAGAACTCAGAGTACTAAATTTCATCCTGGACCATATTATAAAAAATAATAATATCACCATTCCTACTCTATTCCATGTATCCTAGAATTAATAACTTAGACTTTGGGTTATACACTGCTGATGGTTATTTTCTCCAGAGATTTTTCAAGTGGAGAAAGGAAGATTAAACCTAGAGCAAAACCAGCCCCTATATATTCCCTTAAATCTTACAAGGAAGAGATGGATATTTATAACACAGAGCTTTGAAGAAAGGAAGTGAGAGGACCTTGGCAAGGCTCTGATCTAGGATATGTGTCTTTGAAATGATCACTTCCAAACTATTTTCCCTTGGATTACGGAAGCAGACTCACCTGGTCGGTATGCAATTACCTCCACATTTTGATTGTCTTTCCCTTTCAGCAACTCTCAATTCTTCAGTTGGGTCTGATGTACTTGTATAGTCTTGTACAGTGGTGGTGTGCAGATTTAAGGGAAGAAACAGTGAAGGCAAGTGTGGGGTATTGCACTTCTGCCCACTCACTGGGGGAATTCAAAGTAAATTTCCAGTTTATCAAAAGCAGAAAAGGCAGGCATGCCTAATGCTGGACCTGGAAATATTTGGCAGAATTGCACATAAAGTGAGGCAGAAATCAGGTTTCAAAAGGCCCTTCCTTCCCAGATATACTAAAGAAAGATTACTTTTGAAGGTGAGGGGAAAGATAATGCTAGGGTTACAGCTCTAAATAAATAAATAAGTTAAATATACAATATTTCTGTCCCTTTAATAAAATCTCAAATCTTTTACTATACTTTGTCTCTAAATGATGGAATCAAAGATACAACTATGCAAAAAGGCTTGTCTGCAATGGGTTACTCTCCTTAGGAATATCTAGGTAAGCCAGGGTGGTCAACTGAAGAAGTGTAGTTGACCTTTGGACAACACAGGTTGAAACTGCACAGATCCACTTATACACAGATTTGTTTTTCAATAAATACAGTACAGTACTGCAAATGTGTTTTCTCTTCCTTATGATTTTCTTAACATTTTCTTTTCTCCAGCTTACTTTATGATACAAATACAGTATATAACACATATAACATACAAAATATGTGTTAATCAACTGTTTATGTTATTGGTAAGGCTTCTGGCCAATAGTAGGCTATTAATAGTTAAGTTTTGTGGGAGTCAAAAGTTATATGTAAATTTTTTGACTCTGTGGGAGAAAGGGGTGGTCACTGCCCCTAACTCCTGCATTGTTCAAGGGTCAACTATAGTTGTATACTTGAGATATTCAAACAGAACCTGGGCTCATGTTATTGTGCTTATTCAAAACATAAAGTGTCCGTATTGCTACCATTTTATTTTTATGACATGTCATCTGACAAGAAAATGACATCCTTTCAACTCAACTGAGATGAATGAGCATTTGAGCCATACAAATGTATTTTCCATTTGAACTTTTTTATTTCTTTATTGTTTCAAGTGACTTTGGTTTTGCTGCCCTTTATATAGGCATAAATTTCATTCAGGGGGGAAAAAACTTCATATATTCATGGTCAATTTGTATTGCAAAGAAACCAATAAACCTCTAAAAACCTATTATCTTCATAGAGAAGTTGAGAACCTGTTGTGTGCATGACATTAAGCATCTTTGCTCTTAGCTTGCTGATAATCTAGTTAGGGAAGCAAGAAAAAAATAACAAGATAAAGAAAAGTGCCAGGCAGCTTAAAAACATCTTTCAAATAAATGTATTTCTCTTCTGCAGTATATAAAGAAGCATGCTATGCATTGTAAAATATTAAGAGATTTAAAGGTCCTTCCTTTTAAGAACTTTTCAGGCCAATGAGGGAAAGATGTGGAGAATCTGAGTGCAGACACTGGTTTAGGAGAGAAAGAATATGAAGAAGACTGCTAGTGACCCTCAGATTTAAAAAGCAAAACACTGGTTTTATTGAGCTTCCTTGAAAATCCTTATCAAATATCATGTGAAGAAATCCTTCATATGTGTCTTGATATGGACAAAGCCAAATGAATACTAACAATAGTAGCTTATATTTATTGAGCATCATCCACACACCAGGCACTACATTAGCACTTTCACTGCCTCTCTGACCTACAAGTGCTACATGCTTCCTGCAATTACAAGAGCCTCTCTGAAGAACCTCTTAATTGCTTTGGGAGAATAAAACTCTAGACCAACATGCTCGTTTTGCAAAGAATCTAAAAAGTGCCTAAGTGGAAGAGAATAGCAAATGAAAAGCTAAATTAAAAGTATTTGTCCTAAATTCCTTAAGGATATCACAAAGTCCCGTAGAACACAGAGGGGATTGGACTGGGCTGACCACAAAATGCTTCAATGACAACAAAGCATGGAGTTGATCTTTGAATGATGGGTAGGATTGAAAGGTGGAGTCATGGAATTCCTTTTAAGAATGACATTTTCAAAGGCTTTGAGAGTTGGGAAGAGAAGAGTCAAGAATATTTAGCAGTTTTTATAAAATTTTGAAGTCAATTTCTACTTAAAATCTGCAATTTTACCTTCTATGTGTTCTTACACCTATAATCCTTCAATTTCATCATCTTTAAAGGGAAAAACACTGATGTTATAATCTTTTATAAAATTAAATAAAATATTTAGCCAAATAGCTTACCATATGCAAGGACTTTTAAAAACTAAAAATAATTGGTAAATGAGTTTATTTCTAACAATCACACAGTAGTGGGGAAACACCAGTATAACTTATAGTGATAATATTCCTTCAAGAGTATGTTGACTATTGAAGGAGAGGCCAAGATGGTGGAATAGCATGGAAGATTTTTTTGTGTCCCTTGTCCCTGAAATACAGCCAGATCAATACTACACTACCCTGCACACCTAGAAAAATGATTTGAGGGTTAACACAACATTCTGCATATCCTGAACCAGAGAACTCAGCAGGTAAGCAGCACAGAGATATGAATGGGGGAGAGAGAAGCAGCAGAGGGCAGGGAGCTGTTTTTGCCTGCAGAGAGAGGGTGGAGACGGAAGGAGAGTACAAAAGCAGCTGGAAGGAAAAGAAAGAGTACACAAGAGACTGAACAAAAAAGCGAGAAAGGAGAGAGGAGAGGGTTTAAATTCCATTAAGACTCTATAAACAGAGGGAGTGCAGAGTCTGAAATTCTGCAGTGGATACTTGGTGGGGCTCTGGTGGGAAGGATGAATCCCTAGGAACATAGAGCGGTATCAGAGGGGTTCTCAGGCCACGTGGGGAGAGGCGGTTCCCTGCTGGGAGGACATTTGGTAGAGGCTGTGCAGCCATCCCACAACCAAAGGTCCCAGCAGACCCTACAGAACAACCACATTTGTGGGTGTTGGAACAAAGATGTTAAGGGGGAGGCCTGGTGCCAGATGTGTGTTGTGATTTTCCATAATCCCTAAAACACTGCTGCTATATGATCGTGTGAACTTTTTCTGGGGCAGACAGGCACCCAGCTGCAGTCTCTGGGCATCTGCCTCAGCACAGTCCCATGAATATTCCTGGGGGCAGTAGGAACCCAGCGATTGTTCAGTGAGAAACTCCCCTAGAAGGTCTGAGCAGGTCAAAGGTGCAGTCCCTCAGAAGTGAGGGGGTGGGAAACATAGCCACATCTGAGATAAAACTAGGGAAGGAGGTGCTGCCTGGCAACCTGACAGTTTGGTTATGGACAGTGTGAAAGTGGGGAATGGATGGAAGCCAGAGACAAAGGAGGGGTGCATGATTGCTGGTCGAGGAGAGCACAGAGTTCTGACACTAGAGACTGGGCAGCTGGGTAATGGCATTTTCACCTCTCCTACACGTGCACATGTACCACTACAATCCACCCCAGTAAGCTAAGCAGCACCATCTATGGAAGAACAAAGCCATTACACTAAGGCCTGCCCAACTGGACCAACCTCACTCTTCAGGAACACCACAAGTCTCTCTGCCTGCTTAGCTTATAGACTATAAAGTGCTTCATAGGTTGACTACTAGGGGAAACCAATGTAATATCAATCGTATTTCAGTCTCTTTCCTGGTCCATGTATTCATTTTTTTCTTTTGTTTTCTTATTTTTGAATACAGAAGGAGAGAAAATTTATTTTTTAATTTTTATTAAAAACATTTTCTTTAATTTTTTTCTACTATATTTTTTACTCTTTGTAAATTTTTCAATTTCTATTTTACTTCCATCATTTCTTTATATTCTATTTCATTGTATTCATTTTATTTCAAATTTTCAAACATTTTTCTTTTTTCTTTTTTTTCTCTTTTCTTATCATACCCTTTTTCTCTAATATATCAAGCTCCTTCCAACAACCAGACCAAAACACACTTAAGATCTAGCATCCTTTGTTTCATTTTTTTGTGTTGTTTTTAATCTTTTAAATTAAATTTTTTTTTTTACCTCCTTAATTCCTTTTCTTCCTTCAGAATGATGAAATGAAAGAATTCACACCAAAAGAAAGAACAGGAAGAAATGATAGCCAGGGAATTAATCAACACAGATATAAGCAAGAAGTCTGAAACAGAATTTAGAATCACAATAATAAGAATACTATCTGGGGTTGAAAACAGATTAGAATCCCTTTCGGTAGAGATAAAAGCTAGGCTGGATGAAATAAAAAATATGCTATAACTGAGCTGCAATCTCGAATGGAGGCCATGGCAGCAAGGATGGATGAGGCAGAGCAGAGAATCAGTGATATAGAGGACAAACTTATGGAGACCAACGCAGCAGAAAAAAAGAGGGAGACTAAGGCAAAAGAACACAATTTAAGAATTAGGGAAATCAGCGATTCATTAAAAAGGAACAACATCAGAATCACAGGTGTCCCAGAAGATGAAAAGAGAGAAAAAGAGGTAAAAGGGTTATGTGAGCAAATCATAGCGGAAAACTTTCCTAACATGGCGAAAGACACAGACATCAAAATCCAGGAAGCACAGAGGACTCCCATTAGATTCAACAAAAACAGACCACCAAGAAGGTATATCATAGTCAAATTCACAAAGTACTCAGGCAAGGAAAGAATCATGAAAGCAGAAAGGGAAAAAAAGTCCTTAACCTACAAGGGAAGACAGATCAGGTTTGCAGCAGACCTATCCACAGACATTTGGCAGACCAGAAAGGAGTGGCAGGGTATATTAAGTGTGCTGAATCAGAAAACTATGCAGCCAAGAATTCTTCATCCAGCAAGGTTGTCATTCAAAATATAAGGAGAGATAAAAAGTTTCCCAGTCAAACAAAAATTAAAGGAGTTCATGACCATTAAACCAGCTATGTAAGAAATTTTAAGGAGGACTCTCTGAGGAGAGAAAGGATGGGGGGGAAAAAAAGACCAAAAGCAATAAAGATTAGAAAGGACCAGAGAACACCACCAGAAACTCCAACTCTACAAAGCAACATACTGGGAATAAATTAATATCTTTCAGTACTCACTCTATATATCAAAGGACTACTCACTCTATATATCAAAGGACTAAATGCTCCAATCAAAAGACATAGGGTAACAGAATGGATAAGAAAACAAGATCCATCTATATGCTATTTACAAGAGACCCACTTTAGACCTAAAGACACCTTCAGATTGAAAGTAAGGGGATGGAGAACCATCTATCATGCTAATGGTCACCAAAAGAAAGCCAGAGTAGTCATAACTTATATCAGACAATCTAGACTTTAAAATACAGAGTGTAACAAGAGATGAAGAAAGGCATTATACCATAAGTAAAGGGTCTATCCACGAAAAAGATCTAACAATTGTAAACATTTATGCTCCAAATGTGAGAGCACCCAAGTATATAAATCAATTAATCACAAACAAAGAAACTCATTGATAATAATACCATAATAGTAGGGGACTTCAACACCCCACTTACAACAATGAACAGATTATCTAAACAGAAAATCAACAAGGAAACAATGACTTTGAATGACACACTGGACCAGATGAACTTAACAGATATATTCAGAACATTTCATCCTAAAGCAGCAGAATACACATTTTTCTCCAGTATACATAGAACATTCTCCAGAATAGATCATATACTGGGACATAATTCAGCCCTCAATAAGTACAAAAAGATCTAGATCATGCTGTGCATATTTTCAGATCACAACACTATGAAACTTGAAATCAACCACAAGAAATATGGAAAGATAACAAATACTTGGAGACTAAAGACCATCCTACTAAAGAATGAATGGATTAACCATGAAGTTAAAGAGGAAATTAAAAACCACATAGAAGACAATGAAAATGATAACACCACAGCTCCAAACCTCTGGAACACAGCAAAGGTGATCATGAGAGGAAAGTATATAGTAATCCAGGCCTTCCTAAAGAAGGAAGAAAAGTCTCAGATACACAACCTAACCTTACACCTTAAACATCTGGAAAAAAGAACAGCAAATAAAACCCAAAACCAGCAGAAGACAAGAAATATTAAAGATTAGAGCAGGAGGGGCCAACATGGCAGAGAAGTAGGGGGATCCATACTTCCCACATCTCTAAAAGAAGTGCAGAAGCCAAAGGACCGTGAACACCAGAGCCTGGGAGGAAAAGAGACTGAATCCACCAGGAAGAAAATGGGAAAGCTGGAGAAAAGATAGGTGGATGACTGCGAACTGGGGGAGATAAAAAAAAAAAGACTGCGTGGGCACGAGGGGAGGGACCCCCTTCTGTGGAGAGACAAAAGGAAGAAAGAGAAAGAGTGGGTAGGGAAGTGTAGGACCATATCTGGATGGGTGAAAGACCTTGGACTGAGACTGAGAGGGATTCGATCTCTAACCACAGGGCTTTCTTCGGACTGGGACCAGTTCCCTATTCACGCACCTGGGGAGAAGGGGAGCCAGGCCTGGTTGTGGTGGTAGGTCAGGGGCTCAGTCCGCAGTCGGATAAAGTTGTTCCCTCCTTGGAGGGCTGCGCAATAGTACCAAACCTGCCTGCTACCGCCACCCCCAGGCTCAGTGGCTGGGCCAAGGGCGCAGTCTGCAGTAGGAAAAGGTGGCCATCTTCCTGGAGTTCTGTGGGAAAACACAAAGTCTGCCAGCATCCGCCACACCAGGGGCTCACAGCAAGGTCAGGGGCGTAGTCTACAGTAGGATAAAGCTTCCCCCTCCCTGGAGGGATGTGGGAAAAGATAAAGCCTGCCTGTGTCTGCCTGTGTCTGCAAGGGGAGCGGCTCTGGCCACAGTAGGAGAAGGTGGTCCTCCCTGAAGTGTGGTGGCACAAAGCCAGCCGGGACCAGTTATCCGGCCACATTGAGAGGTGATTCCCCCGTGCCAGAGCGCACAGAGCAGGACTTTAAATCCTAGTCTAGCGCAGGGTCAGGGGAGTTGGTGGAGCGAGAAGAGCTGCTCTGTCTGCGCCCACAGCACAGTGAGGATGACTCAAACAGAGTCCAACGGGTCTGGCTCCATGGAGAAGAGACTGGGGGATCACCATTTCCCCACCACCACCACCACCACCACCACCACCACCAAAGCAGGGCCTCAGGGATGACTCCCGGGGCCCATAGTGGAGGTGGGTCCAGATAACGCCAAACCACACCCCTTCACATTGGGTAACTGCATATCCACTTGAGCGGCACAGAACCTGCAGAAAGGTCCTCCTGACAAGTGATGCAACATTGCCTGGAATAACTCTAGGTCAATTCTAGATATATAGATATATTCTGCCCCCCCCCCCCCCATTTCTCTTCCTTAACTCTTCCTTCCCCTGAGCTGGTTACTCTGGTTATTGGTTAGTCTAAACAGACATATTTCATCCATTGTCTTGGACACAGGAAAATGTCTGGAAAATCTCCAAAAGCATGGAGGTTAAAGAACATCCTTCTAAAGAAAGAATGGGTTAACCAAGCAATTAGAGAAGAAATTTAAAAATATATGGAAACAAATGAAAATGAAAATACAACAATCCAAATGCTTTGGGATGCAGCAAAATGCCTATCTCAAGAAACAAGAAAAATCCCAAATACAAAATCTAACATCACACCTAAAGGAAATAGAAGCAGAACAGCAAAGACACTCCAAACCCAGCAGAGGAAGAGAAATAATAAAGATCAGAGCAGAAATAAACAATATAGAATCTAAAAAAAGAAGTAGAGCAGATCAATGAAACCAAGAGTTGGTTTTTTGAAAAAATAAACAAAATTGATAAACCTCTAGCCAGGCTTCTCAAAAAGAAAAGGGAGATGACCCAAATAGATGAAATCATGAGTGAAAGTGGAATTATTACAACCAATCCCTCAGAAAAAACAAGCATTATCAGGGAATACTATGAAAAATTATATGCCAACAAACTGGACAACCTGGAGGAAATGGACAAATTCCTAAGCTCCCAAACATTTCCAAAACTCAAACAGGAAGAAGTAGAAAACTTGAACAGACCTATAACCTGTGAAAAATGGAATCAGTTATCAAAAATCTCCCAAAAAATAAGAGTCCAGGACCAGGTAGCTTCCCTGGGGAATTCTACCAAACATTTAAAGCAGAGGTAATACCTATCCTTCTCAAGCTATTCCACAAAATAGAAACGGAAGGAAAACTTCCAGACTCATTCCATGAAGCCAGCATTACTTTGATTCCCAAGCCAGACAGAGACCCAGCAAAAAAGAGAACTACAGGCCAATATCCCTGATGAATATGGATGCAAAAATTCTCAACAAGATATTAGCAAATAGAATTCAACAGCTTATAAAAAGAATTATTCACCATGATCAAGTGGGATTCATTCCTGGGTGCAGGGCTGGTTCAACATTCACAAATCAATGTGATACGTCACATTAATAAAAGAAAAAATAAGAACTATATGATCCTGTCAATAGATGCAGAAAAAGCATTTGACAAAATATAGCACCGTTTCTTAATAAAAACCCTCGAGAAACTCAGGATAGAAGGAACCTACTTAAACATCATGAAAGCCATTTATGAAAAGCCCACAGTTAATATCATCCTCAATGGGGAAAAACTGAGAGCTTTCTCCCTGAGGTCAGGAACATGACAGGGATTTCCACTCTCGCTGCTGTTGTTTAACACAGTGTTGGAAGTTCTAGCATCAGCAATCAGACAACAAAAGGAAATCAAAGGCATCAAAATTGGCAAAGATGAAATCAACCTTTCACTTTTTGCTGATGACATGATACTATACATGGAAAACCCAACAGAATCCACCAAAAGTCTGCTAGAACTGATACATGAATTCAGCAAAGTCGCAGGATACAAAATTAATGTATCAGTTGCATTTTTATATACCAATAATGGGGCAACAGAAAGACAAATAAATTGATGCCATTCAGAACTGCACCACGAATCAAAAAATACCTAGGAATAAACCTAACCAAAGATGTAAAAGATCGGCAGGCTGAAAAGTATAGAGAGCTTATGAAAGAAATTGAAGAAAATAAAAAGAAATGGAAAAACATTCCATACTAATGGATTGGAAGAATAAATATTGTTAAAATGTCAATACTACCCAAAGCAATAAACACATTCAGTGCAATCCCAATCAAAATTGCACCAGCATTCTTCTCGAAGCTAGAACAAGCAATCCTAGAATTTGTACGGAACCACAAAAGATCCCAAATAGCCAAAGTAATATTGAAGAAGAAAACCAAAGTGGGAGACATCACTATCCCAGACTTTAGTCTCTACTACAAAGCTGTATTCATCAAGACAGCATGGTATTGGCACAAAAACAGACACATAGACCAATGGAATAGAATAGAGACTCCAGAATTGGACCAACAAATGTATGGCCAACTCATCTTTGACAAAACAGGAAAGAATATCCGATGGGAAAAAGACAGTCTCTTTAACAAACGGTGCTGGGAGAACTGGACAGTAACATGCAGAAGAATGAAACTAGGCCACTTTCTTACACCATTCACAAAAAATAAACTCAAGATGGACGAAGGACCTGAATATGATATAGGAAACCATCAAAACCCTAGAGGAGAGGGCAGGAAAAAACGTCTCTGACCTCAGCTACAACAATTTCTTACTCAACCCATCTCCAAAGGGAAAGGAATTAAAAGCAAAAATGAACTATTGGGGCCTCAAGATCAAAAGCTTCTGCACTGCAAAGGAAACAATCAACAAAACTAAAAGGCAACCGACAGAATGGGAAAAGATATTTGCAAATGACATATCAGAAAAAGGGCTAGTATCCAAAATCTATAAATAACTCACCAAACTCCACACCCAAAACAACAAATAATCCAGTGAAGAAATGGGCAAAAGACACTTTTCCAAAGAAGACATCCAGATGGCCAACGGACACACGAAAAGATTCTCATCACTCATCATCAGGGAAATACAAATCAAAACCACAGTGAGATACCATCTCATGCCAGTTAGAGTGGCTAAAATTAACAACTCAGGAAACAACAGATGCTGGTGAAGATGTGGAGAAATGGGACCCCTCTTGCACTGTTGGTGAAAATGCAAACTGGTGCATTCACTCTGGAAAACAGTGTGGAGGTTCCTCAAAAAATTAAAAATACATCTACCCTATGACCCAGTAATAGCACTGCTAGTTATTTACCCAAGGGATACAGGAATGCTGATGCATAGGGGCACTTGTACCCCAATGTTTATAGCAGCATTTTCAACAATAGCCAACTTATGGAAAGAGTCTAAATGTCCATCAACTGATGAATGGATAAAGAAGATGTGGTTTATACATATAATGGAATACTACTTGGCAATGAGAAAGAATGAAATCTGTCTATTTGTAACAACGTGGATGGAACTGGAGAGTATATGCTAAGTGAAATAAATCAGGCAGAGAAAGACAGATACCATATGTTTTCACTCATATGTGGATCCTGAGAAACTTAACAGAAGACCATGGGGGAAGGGAAGGGGGGGGGAAGTTACAGAGAGGGAAGGAGGCAAACCATAAGAAACTCTTAAATACTGAGAACAAACTGAGGGTTGATGGGGGGTATGGGAGAGGGAAAAGAGGGTGATGGACATTGAGGAGGGCACCTGTTGGGATGAGCACTGGGTGTTTTATGGAAACCAATTTGACAATAAATTATATATGTGTATATATATATATATACATATATATGTATATATATATATATAATAAAAATAATATATATACATATATATGTATATATATGATTAGAGGAGAAATCAATGCTATTGAAACCAAACACACACACACACACACACACACACACACACACAAACACACACGGAGAACAGATGAATGAAACCAGAAGCTGGTTCTTTGAAATAATTAACAAAATTGATAAATTCCTAGCCAGTTTGATCAAAAATAAGAAGGAAAGGATCCAAATAAGTAAAATCAAGAACGAAAGAAGAGTGATCACAACCAACACACCAGAAATAAAAACAATAATAAGAGAATATTATGAGCAATTATACACCAATATAATGGGCAATCTGGAAGAAATGGACAAATTCCTAGAAACATATAAACTACTAAAATTGCAATAGGAAGAAATACAACATTTGAACAGACACCTAAACTAGTAAATAAATCGAATTAGTAATAAAAAATCTTCCAAAAATCAAGAGTCCAGGGCTGGATGGCTTTATGGAGGAATTCTACCAAACATTTGAAGAAGAGTTAACACCTATTCTCTTGAAGTTTTTCCAAAAAATAGAAATGGAAGGAAAACTTCCAAACTCTTTCTGTGAAACCAGCATTACCTTGATTCCTAAACCAGGCAAAGATCTCACTAAAAAAGAGAAGTATAGACCAATTTCCCTGATGAGCATGGATGTAAAAATCCTCAAGATACTAGCTAACTGGATCCAACAATACATTAAAAAAATTACTCACCACAACAAAGTGGGATTTATACCTGGGATGCAGGTCTGGTTCAATATCCATAAAACAATCAGTGTGATACATCACATTAATAAAAGGACAAGAACCACATGATCCTCTCAATAGATGCAGAGAAAGAAATTGACAAAATACAGCATCCTTTCTTGATAAAAACACTCAAGAAAGTAGGGATAGAAGGACCATACCTCGAGATCATAAAAGCCATATATGAAAGACCCACCGCTAATATCCTCAATGGAGAAAAACTGAGAGCTTTCCTCCTAAGGTCAGGAACAAGACAGGGATTTCTACTCTCGCAACTGTTATTCAACATAATATTGGAAGTCTTAGCCTCAGCAATCAGACAACACAAAGAAATAAAAGGCATCCAAATTAGACAGGAGGGGGTCAAACTTTCACTCTTCCCAGATGACATGATACTCTATATGGAAAACCCAAATGATTCCACCAAAAAACTCCTAGAACTGATCCATGAATTCAGCCAAGTGGCAGGATATAAAATCAATGCACAGAAATCTGTTGTATTCCTATAAACTAATAATGAAGTAGCAGAAAAAGAAATCAAGGAATTGATCCAATTTACATTTGCACCAAAAACCATAAAATACCTAGGAATAAATCTAACCAAAGAAGTGAAAAATCTATATACTGAAAACTATAGGAAGCTTATTAAAGAAATTGAAGAACCAAAAAAAAAAAAAAAAAAAAAAAAAAGGAAAAAGATGCCATGCTCCTGGATAAGAAGAATAAATATTGTTAAAGTGTCTATACTACCCAAAGCAATCTACATATTCAATGCAATCCCTATCAAAATAACACCAGCATTCTTCACAGAGCTAGAACAAATAATCCTAAAATTTGTATGGAACCAGAAAACCCCAAATAGCCAAAGCAATCTTGAAAAAGAAAACCAAAGCAGAGGGCATCAAAATCCCGGTCTTGATTACAAAGTTGTAATCACCAAGACAGTCTGGTACTGGCACTAGAACAGACACTCAGATCAATGGAACAGAATACAGAACCCAGAAATGGATCACAAATGTACAGCCAACTAATCTTTGACAAAGCAGGAAAGAATATCCAATGGAATAAAGACAGTCTCTTCAGCAAATGGTGCTGGGAAAACTGGACAGCAACATGCAGAAGAATGAACCTGGACCACTTTCTTACACCATACACAAAAATAAACTCAAAATGGATGAAAGACCTCAGTGTAAGACAGGAAATCGTCAAAATCCTTGAGGAGAAAGCAGGCACACCTCTCTGACCTCCGCTGCAGCAACTTCTTACTCAATACATATCTGGAGGCAAGGAAAACAAAAGCAAAAATAAACTACTGAGACCTCATCAAAATAAAACGCTTCTGCACAGCGAAAGAAACAATCAGCAAAACTAAAAGGCAACCGACAGAAGCGGGGGGGAAGATATTTGCAAATGACATATCAGATAAAGGGTTAGTATACAAAATTTATAGAGAACTTATCAAACTCAACACCCAGAAAGCATACAATCTAGTGAAGAAATGGGCAAAAGACATGAATAGACACTTCTCCAAAGAAGACACCCAGATGGCCAACCGACACATGAAAAAGTGCTCAACATCACCCATCATCAGGGAAATACAAATCAAAACCACCATGAAATACCACCTGACACCTGTCAGAATGGCTAATATTAACAACTCAGGCAACAACAGATGTTGGCAAGGATGCAGAGAAAGAGAATCTCTTTTGCACTACTGGTAGGAATGAAAACTTGTGCAGCCATTCTGGAAAACCGTATGGAGGTTCCTCAACAAACTAAAAATAGAACTACCCTATGACCTAGCAATTGCGTTACTGGGTATTTATCCAATGGATACAGGTATGCTGTTTTGAAGGGACACATACACACCAATGTTTATAGCAGCACTATCGACAATAGACAAAGTATGGAAATAGCTTAAATGTCCATTGATGGATGAATGAATAAAGAATGAATGAATAAATGAATGAATAAAGAAGATGTCATATATATATATATATATATATATATATATATATATATATACACATATACATATACATTTATACACACACATATATACAATGCAGTATTATTTGGCAATCAAAAAGAATGAAATCTTGCTATTTGCAACTACGTGAATGGAATTAGAGGGCATTATGCTAAGGGAAATTAGTCGGAGAAAGACAAATATCATATGACTTCACTCATATGAGAACTTTAAGACACAAAACAGATGAACATATAGGAAGGGAAGCAAAAATAATATAAAAACAGGGAGGGGGACAAAACATAAGAGACTCTTAAATATAGAGAACACAGGGTTGCTGGAGGGGTTGCGGGAGGGGTGAAGAGGTAAATGGGTAAGAGGCATTAAATAATCTACTCCTGAAATCATTGTTGCACCATATGCTAACTAACTTGGATATAAATTAAAAAATAAATAAATTATTAATAAAAAAATAATATCTTGACTCTAGATGACTTGTCACACCCTATAATTCTGTGAGCTTTGTTCACACTGGTAAGTGTTTGTACTGTTTTGTAAAATTGCTTATCATTTGGAGCACAGGGCAACTTGACCAGTCACTTGGTACTTGTCAATTTTTGGCAATAAAAATATGCCTATCATCCTTAGATAATCATTAAATGTTATTTTACTACTTTACAATGTTTTTTTTATGTTGATTAGAGTATGGGGCCTAGATATAGTGGGAGATGTAGAAGATAGGCCTGAAGAGGCATTTGAGAATAAATTTAAAGAATTTGTGTACGAGAGTGACAGATTTTTCTATCACAGCCACTTGCCCACTGCTCACGCATCTGGGCCAACAAATATTTTCATCTTACAGTCACCTCCTCTATCCAGTCTTGATTCATCTAAGTAAAACTTATCAGTTCTAGTCTATGACATAGCTAAAGTCCACAACTTTTGTCACAGAATCTTTTCCAATGAATTTTACTTTGTTTACATTTTCTTCTTTTTACCCTAGATGGTGAATTCATCTGAACCTAGACTTTATCTTATTCATATTTTCATATTCTATTGATATGAAATGTCACATAATAGGTTCTCAATTATTTTGGGAATTCTCCTAAATTTCAGTTATGCTATTCAAACAAGTTTGCTATTGGAATTCCTAATCACCTCTTGCTAGACCACAAAGATTTTTTTTTTTAACAGATCTGAAAATTGCATAGGCAAGTGTGGCTTATATGACAAATTAAGTGCACACACACTCACCCACACACACATGTTTTCTTTTGCACAAGAGACTTCTTTAAAACTATAAAAAAAATATTGTAAATGTTATCAAACCCAAACAAATCAGAGTTAAGGCATTAATGGATGAGAACTTTTAACAAGCTTCTTAAAGATTACATATAGGTGGGTAAGTGGTAATTGGCAAAGCAAAGAAGAAATGTCTTCTTAGCATACGGGTAGAGAGAACTATAGCAAAGAAGGGAGACCAAGTGCCTGGGGAATATCCTTAGAATGGGAGGATTCTAAGACACTATATTCAAAGATATGGAAGGGAGAAGTAAGGCTGAAAATATGGGAAGAGTTGAAGGTCCCCACAGGGAATAATTGTCTCTAATCTCCATCCCTTCCTGTTTTCCAAATAATAGACAGGCACTCATCTGGAAACCCCAAATTGTACTGTTCTTCCCTAAATAAATTGAACAAATTTTCTGGGTAGAAATAGGGCAGCGTGAAACAAGTCTTCTTTATCTTGGCATTTAGGTGTCACTCAGAGTAATATCTAGCATCTTATCAACTCACCCCAAAGTAATTTGATAATGTTTTCCCTTCCATATACAACCCCAATAAACCTTTCTACTGACTTTATTCTTAAACATAAATAAACAACAAAGAGTAAGCAGACTTTAGAGTAAAGCATGCAACATGATTTTGGAATAAACAACTATACTTCACTCACAGAGAAACAAACATCAGACTAGCATCAGACTTCAGACTTTCTGCATATAATACCTTCAAAGGCCATAAAGCAATACCTTCAAACCTATAAGAGAAAAAATGTTTTTCAGTCTTAAATAATACATACAGTCAAGCTATCAGTAAAGAGTAAGGCAGGATAATGATATTTTCAGACTTAGGTCTCTGAAAATTTACCACTCTGCTTGCAAAGTTAAATAAGGGTCCTTAAGCAGATCAAGGTAGTGAAAGAAAGAAAGAAAGAAAGAAAGAAAGAAAGAAAGAAAGAAAGAAAGAAAGAAAGAATAAAAACCAGGAAAGTAGTGAAAGAAAGGCCTTACACTCTGTCCTTAACTCTCTCCTGTTCCAACCCGTCTCTTCTTCCTGATTGTAAATCCTGCTGACCTACAGCCACTGTAGTCCCACCGCAAAATGCAGAAGCAATGGCTTCCATAGACTTCTCTACAGGTTCACCTTTACAACCCTACCCTGGATGCTGCAGCACATGGTTGGCTTCCTAAATTCTGTGCAAGGTCCAATTTGTCCACCTATCCCTGTGCTTTAGGTAGGCTGGCCAGGAACTTTTCTAAAATCATTCTACTCTCCCTTCCAGACCTCACTCCTTTAGCTCCTCCAACAACTGTATAAATTCTAATTTCTGTAACAAATCCCTTATTTAATAATACTCATAGATCTGCTTCTCTAATTCAGATTAGATTGATACAGGCTTTTTGGAAAGGAAGCGTAAACCTGGCACACTACTTGGCTGTACAGCAAACATTTACGGCCTCATAATGAACTAGACATTGATTGGTTTTCAAATTTTAGAATAAATTTGTAGAGGGGTGCCTGGGTGGCTCAGTCAGTTGAGCCTCGGACTTCGGCTCAGGTCATGATCTCATGATCTGTGAGTTTGAGCCCCTCGTCCGGCTCTGTGCTGACAGCCCAGAGCCTGGAGCCTGCTTTGGATTCTGTGTCTCCCTCTCTCTGCCCCTCCCCTGCTCATGCTCTGTCTCTCTCTGTCAAAAATAAATAAGCATTAAAAAAAATTTAGAATAAATTTGTAGAAAATCATAGTGAACTGAACTCTGGTACTACAATAGGCATAGCTTTCGAAATTTAGTGATAAAGCAGTAAGGAAGGTACAGTGAAGATTGGAACCACTGACATCTTCAAACCCATGATGAATAATAAAAAGTTAAAGCATGTTGTGTCCAGTTGTGGAGCTAATTAGTAAAAGAACTTAGAATAGCGACATAATTATTTGGTAAGAAAGAAAGAAGGAGAGCAGAGGGCAGTATAAATAAACTAAGCCTCATAAGTCATAGAAGAAAATCAATATAAAAAGTCTAAACTAGATAAATCAAGAAACCACAAGGCAAGCATACTGTTTAGAAATATGGATTTGGTGACAAAAAATACCAAATATAGAAATATGTAGAAGTGGCTGCTTTCATAGGATACACAATTATCGGAGAAGATTGTTTCCTTTGAAAGTAAACCAGGAGGTAGGGGTTGGAAAGACTTTTCTTTTTCTCCATACACGCTTTTGTAGTGATTGAATAGTTTATCATACATATGTTAGTTTGCTAGGGCTACCAAGCAAAATACCACAGACTGAGTGGGCCTTAAACAATAGAAATGTATTGTCTACAGTTCTGAAGCCTGGAAGTCAAGATCAAGATGCCAGCAGGTTTGATTTCTTTTGAGGTCTTGCTCCTTGCTTTTGGATTGCTGTCTTCTGACTGTGTCCTCAATTGGCTTTTCTCTGTGCAAACTCATTCCTGGTGTCTCTTCTTTGTCTTATAAGGACAGCAGTCATATTGGATCAGGATCCTACTCTTCCAACCTCATTTAACATTAATTACTTATTTAAACAGGCTCTCTCCTTAGATGCAGTTACATTTGGGGTTAGGGATTCAGCATATGAATTTAGCAGGGATAAAATTCAGTGTATAACAAAGTGGAAGGTGAATTTATTCATAACAAATAAATTATTTAATTTAGTTAAAATAAATATTTTTTGGAAAGTTGTACCTAGAGTGCAAAACAGAGTGTGATAAGTGAGACAAGGAACTCTTTTTACTCCATTTTAAAATCTCATGTACCATTTAATTATCATAATTTAGGTATAGATGTTTTTATAGATGAAATAAGTGAAATATAAGGAGAGAGAGCTCATCAGCATTGCATTCTAACTAAAACACAGAATGGCTATTCATAAACTTCATCAACACATAGCCAAAGTTTTCCTCCTTTGTTTACTGTCATGAGTTTGTTTTCATTTTTTCCCTCTTTCTTTTCCTCAATGTCCTTAAACTGTGAGTTTTATGCAGATATTCTAATTTTTCTTAAAGCAACATAAGCTCCTTGAGTACTGGGGTGCTGCTATCAGTCTTCCTGGGTTCTTCACAAGAGTGTAGTGCTTTACACATTGAAGGAACTCACAATAAGTGAGAAAATGAAAAAGAAATCAGGAGGAGAGAAATAACAATGCTAGTGAAGAAATTTGGCAAGCATGCAATCCCATCTTCCATTGTCCTTCCCATGTTCTATTAAAAAAAGAAAGCACATATACAAAATAAAACATACTTCATGGCTAGGCATTTGGGTCTGTGGAGTGAGCACAGGAGAATATGTTGTTAGGATTATCTAGAGAGACAAATAATAACAATGCTAAAGTGCAGAATCCGAAATCAATCATTCAGCATTCAGCTGATACAAATAAATAAGCAAGGGAGAGTTACAGCAGAAAAGCAGGATCAATGCTGCTAAAATGCAAAATGAAATCAGCAATAAACCCTGGGGTCTAGTTAGACCTTAAACAAATCTGATGTTCATTTGGCTCCTGGTCAGATGATTCTGGGAGAAGAGAGAAGGTTCCGTGAGTCCTGAGGAGGGGCGTAGAGAGATCAAAGGTCTGAACCATTCAAGCCCAAGGGAATTGCTCTGTTCCATCTCATGCCCTATTTATAATGTAAAAATGTCAACTCCATGTTTTTAGGTAAAGCTGAATGTGTAGTTATTGTATTTGCATTCAAGGAATACTGACACTATGGTCTTCGTTGATATTGGTATCAATTTCATTTGAATTCTAAATTCAGAGGAGTCAAAAAAGAATGCATACTTTATCAAGGGGAGGCTTTACTTCATATTTAAATATTTATAGTATTTGTCAGTTCAGTGTGCATCGAAGACATTGATCTAACTTCAAAAGTCTAACACAGAAACTGAACTGACTGCCGAGAACATATTTATCCTTAACACAACACAGAGAATAATATCATGCTGTCATTGTTTGGTTGTTTTGTGGGTACAAACTGCATTAATTCCATTTGAGTCCATGTCAAAACAATTATTGTAGCTTCACACTACCAATCAAATACTCAAGGTCATTTTTTTCCAGTTTGTCATTTAATAGATATTTATTGAGATCTGTACTAAGAACTGTAGGGAGAGAAGCCACTTCCCTCAAAAAGCTCATGATCTACAGAGGCAAGACTTAGATACTTTTTAAAATTGAATTAACAGTCCCAAGAACACTACAAGTTAATTTACGATAAAGTACCAATCAACCAGCTCTCCTGCTTTCCTCACCACGTTCCCCTTTATTATAATTTAAGAACTCAGGAATAATATATTAGAAATAGAAGATATATTAAGAAATTTTAACTTTTCCTTCAAACATATAGTTCAAATGGTACTGCTATAGATGCTGTAACATGTTTTTCCTCACAATTCTGAAAGAAAATTATTTGTGTTGTGTATGTGTGTGTGTGTGTGTGTGTGTGTGTGTGTGTGTGTGTGTGAATGTGTGTCAGGGGAGGAGGAGTAATGAGCTACCACAAACAGGTGCAAATGAGATAATATGTCTAAAAGTAAACTTAAAACTAACAGCAATAAAACCTGAGCATCCTGAGTTGCAAACACTAGAATACTTCTAAGCTGAAAAATTATTTTTATTCTAAGACTTCCATATTCTCCAATTTTCTAAAGCCCTGGGGTTAAATAATCCCAAGGATGCAGGTTCTTCTGACTTTCAATCCCAAGCAGGCAGGTCTCTAGGCTTCCTAAGAGTCTCCACTGTCCTGCGGATGGTGATGCTCACCCAGAAGTCCCAGTTCTTTCTGCAGTGGTGCCTCACTTGTCCAGCTTCCTGCACAGCCTGGGATCTTTAAAAGGAAGACCTTCTTAGACTTCTGGGGCCACAGTTATTGGATATTCAGATTTGTTTGTCAAATTATATGCCTATGGTCAACCAAGTGTCCCCTCAGAAAAGGTTAAGTGCTGTACTTGGGGCAGCTGTGTTTGGGAGAGCTGTGTCTGCATCAGGCACACTGAAGACGAAAGGTGTCCTTTCTTATTTGGCCCTAAAGTCTTCTGCCTTAATCTCTTGTCTTCTGGTCATCAGTTCAGACTCCAAGTTTGTGTGTTTGTTTTTAAGTAATTTTATTTCAAAGTGCTCACTGCCATTTTCTGAAAGCCTAGTCTATCTGAGAGGTTTCACTGATTTTGAACCTAACAGACAGGTGGAATCTTGATCCCCTTTGCCCAGAAAACTATTGTGTTACTATACAAATCTAATCCACTTTTCCACCACCTCCTACACACTCATATGCACACTTACACACATACATACACATAAGTTTCACATACCAGGAGGCTCCATGAGTGAAGCCTTGACTGAGTTACTAAAGATTTTTCTAAGACCTCTCACTTGTCTTTTATTTGATAAACTGAATGGGCACTCAATCAACCTATGAAGATAAAATAAGGTTAACTTAATTAAAATTAAAAAGCTATAGATATTAAAATGGTTACAGATATTAAATCTTATAAAAATTAACCAATCATATAAATTGGTTATTTGTCTGATAAATAAGTTGAATTTTACGTTCTCAGGGAAAAAGAACTAATTCCATCAACTATCCTCAGTATTAAAATTATCTCTACTCTCTTTTGGTTCACGTAGACAGACTCAAGATACTCAGTTAAACTTCCCAACACAAACTTAACTGCTCCTGAAAACTCCTTCCATTCAATTCAGAAATGCTGTAGTTTTGTTTTTTTATTATTGCTCTAATGTTTTAAGTATAAGCGTGTCTCCTGTTTTTCTCCTTGGTACTTGTGCTAGGTTAAAAACAGGGGCGCCTGGGTGGCTTGGTCGGTTGAGTGTCCGACTTCGGCTCAGGTCATGATCTCACGGTCCCTGAGTTCAAGCCCCGCGTCGGGCTTGTGCTGACAGCTCAGAGCCTGGAGCCTGTTTCAGATTCTGTGTCTCCCTCTCTCTCTGCCTCTCCCCTGTTCATGTTCTGTCTCTCTCTGTCTCAAAAATAAATAAACGTTAAAAAAAAATTAAAAAAAAAACTATACCATTTTCTAACCATTCCACTTAGAGGTAGACTAATTCTACTTCCCTTTGGCCAGCCTTAATTGCTTGACCAACAAAATGTGGTAGAAATGGTTTGTTTTGTTTTCTTTTTTTCTGTTGTTAAACTTCCAAGGTTTAGTCATAAGAAGCCTTCTGCCAGTTTATCCTAGAACACTCACTGTGGGGGAAGCCTACTGCCATGTAAAATGTCCACCCTCGAAGACACTGGCATACTATGAGGAAATCTAAGCAAGGAGCAAGGTAGCATAAAGAGTAAAAGATGCCCAGCTAGTCCCAGCTTTCAGCCACCCCAAGTCCAGAGTAAGACATGTATGTAAGAGCCGTCTTGGACCTACCGCTCTAAGAAATTCAACCTGGAAAATCTAGGACCCCAAGTGACAGAATAAAAGACTCATAATCTTACCACAAATATCTAATTTGCATCTATAGTGTATTAGTTTCCTGTGGCTTCTGTATGAATTACCACAAATTCAGTGGTTTAAAACAATGGCGATTATTTATCCTCTCACAATTCTGGAAGCCATCGTGTGAAAGCAATATAACTGAGACAAAATCAGGGTGTCAGCAGAGCCATAATCCTCTGAATTAGGTTTTCTTCTTGAGGAAAATCCATTCCTTGCTTCATCCTGCTTCAGACAGCAACCAGCATCCCTTGGATTATGGCTACAACACTCCAATTTCTGCCTCCATTTTCACAACACCTTCTCTCTACATGTGTCTTATGGAATCTCCTTAATATCTCTCTGATAAGGATCCATGAAATTACATTTAGATCCCACTCAGATTATCCAGAATAATCTCTGTATCTCAAAATCCTTAATTATATGTTTTGTCATATAAGATAATACTTACAGATTCCGATGATTAGGGCCTGCTATATTAGGGACATTTTTTATTCTACCACTAAAAATATTATGTCTTTTATTCTCATTTATATCATTCATCACAAAAACCTTTAGACTCCCAATTCTCTCTTCCTCTCCTATATTCTACTACTTACAAGATTCTATATCTGCCCCCTCACTTCTGCTTCTTTCTTCCATCTTCCACAACCTCTACAACACTTCCACACTGCCTTCTGGAACCCACAGTGTTATCAGCAATTTCTTCTCTATATTTGGTCATTGCTTTGAACAACCCATTTACCTTTTTGCTCTAATGGAAATATGACTATCTATCTTCTTACCACTGAGTATTAAAATGTTTTTCTTCACTACTTTTAGGCTATTTTTTCTTCTTCCTCAAGATTCATCCTTTGAGTCATTCATATCACTGACTACTTTTCATTTTTTGCTGATGTTGACTGATCTTCATAAACTGATCTTCAGCTTATTTTTCTTCATTTCTCCAATACTGTAGTCCTAAATCCTGGCAAGTTCAACATGTACATATCTGGTCTTCTAACACATTGACTTCTTAGTTTTATGAACTCATTTGTTCAATGACTTTATCTTCCACTCTATATCATGTATACACTCTAATTGTCATATCTTAAATCTTGTTTTCACAAATAATTGCAACCTTTCCATAGTGTCGATTTCATGGTCTTTCAATATCATCCCTTCTCTTTGAGTTCATTCTCTCCAATACTCTAATACTAGGATCTTTCAACTACACAGAGACTTTCTATCTATCTATCTATCTATCTATCTATCTATCTATGTTTATTTATTTACTTTAAGAGAGGGAGAGAGGGAGGGAGAGGCAGAGAGAGAGAGGGAAAGAGAATCCAAGCAGACTCCATGCTATCAGTGCAAAGCCTGATGTGGGGCTTGATCTCATGAACTGTGACGTCATGACCAGAGCCAAAATCAAGAGTCAGAGGCTTAACTGCCTGAGCCACCCAGGTGCTCCTGAGGTCTATAATGTTTTCACTGGCACTTACTCTTGATAACACTCATCTCTTCAACCAACTTAAATTCTGGGATCTATCTCTTGCATTTACTCTCCACTTATTTGACCTCTCTTTCTTCTTATTTGGCCAAACCAATTTTTTCATTTATTTCATGCCTGTGTGAACATGGTTATAGGGAAATTCATAACCACCCTGACTGCTGTTTCCATAAATTTATGATGATGAACATCATGGGTACCCTTAATGCTAACAAGTAATCAACTAGGTCATTCAGTCTCCTACTATCTAAACAATTGTTTTATATCTGTCCCTCTCTTTTCAAACCCACAACATCTTCTCCTCCATGCTTACTGTCAGCCTATAACTTTCTAGATCACTCAGAAAATAGAAGAAATTAGGGCACATGGGTGGCTCCATTGGTTGATCACCTGACTCTTGATTTCAGCTCAGGTCATGATCTCATGGTTCTTGAGATCAAGTCCTGTTTCAGGCTCTGCACTGACAGCAGGGTGCCTGCTTGGGATTCTCTTCCTCTCTCTCTGTCCCTCCCCTCCTCTCTCTCTCTCTCTTTCTCAAAATAAATAAATAAACTTTAATTATAAAAAAGACAGTAGAATGTATCAAAAGAGAACTTCTACAAATTGATATCACCATTTCTACACACTAAAGAGTATCTATACCCACCTACCATCTCTCTTTCTGTTATTATGGATTATGTATACATGCTCTTACCTAAAATGAGTCCCTTGACTTGTGACCACACAAACCTACTATTAGTTCTCCCATCTTAAATAACAAACATTCTCTTTTCTCCTGTTTCCCCAATAGATACCATTTGATGTTTTGAGTCACCATCTAGACTACTTCTTCTAAAGAGTTGCCT
Organism: Panthera leo; assembly: GCF_018350215.1. Lineage (NCBI taxonomy): Eukaryota > Metazoa > Chordata > Mammalia > Carnivora > Felidae > Panthera > Panthera leo. Next base: position 31,445,090 of record NC_056687.1, read on the forward strand.
AATTTTGCTCCAAATTATCTCCTCCTTTCCTAAACCCACTTTAGTCATGTGTTCAATCCTGCCCCTCCACCAACATTGCTCTCATTAACATCATAAGTGTGCTTCATATTGTTAAATTCAGGAGTAACGGAGTAACTTCTCAATCCTCCTTTTATTTAAACTATCAATAGAATAATGTGATGTGCACTGGAGAATCCTGGTTTACATTTTTTCCCCTACTATAATCACATCTAATTTCATTCTCAAAGCATCTAATTTAAATGTTCATTGTATAGTTATCCTACTTGTAGTAGCAATACACAGAGTTGATTGAGCTTTTCATTTTCTAAAACTTTTCTTCACTTTACTTCCATTCTTTCTGTATTCCTCCCTTCTTAATAACTACTCTTTCTCAGTCTCATATACACATCTCTCCCCTTCTCCACAACCTTCTAATGGAGGAGTGTTGGGTTTAGTACTTGGATGTTTTCTCTTCTAGTAGGTAACCACTGCTGAAATACTTAATGTAAGTACATTGAAAATGAAATGGTAAAGTTCCTTAGACAATGATTTATTACATAAGGGAGTCATTTCTCTATGATGACTTTCCCTTTGTAAATGAAACTAAAGCAAAGAGATTTTTTTAAGTATTTCAAAGAATTTGTAAAAGTATCAAGAATTATTTTGCTTTAGGAAATTAAAAGCAAAAATGAACTATTGGGACCTCATGAAGATAAAAAGCTTCTGCACAGCAAAGGAAACAATCAACAAAACTAAAAGGCAAACAACAGAATGGGAAAAGATATTTGCAAATGACATATCAGACAAAGGGCTAGTATCCAAAATCTATAAAGAGCTCACCAAACTCCACACCCAAAAACAAATAATTCAGTGAAGAAATGGGCAGAAAACATGAATAGACACTTCTCTAAAGAAGACATCCAGATGGCCAACAGACACATGAAAAGATGCTCAACATCGTTCCTCATCAGGGAAATACAAATCAAAACCACACTCAGATATCACCTCACGCCAGTCAGAGTGGCCAGAATGAACAAATCAGGAGACTATAGATGCTGGAGAGGATGTGAAGAAACGGGAACCCTCTTGCACTGTTGGTGGGAATACAAACTGGTGCAGCCACTCTGGAAAACAGTGTGGAGATTCCTCAAAAAATTAAAAATAGACCTACCCTATGACCCAGCAATAGCACTGCTAGGAATTTACCCAAGGGATAGAGGAGTACTGATGCATAGGGGCACTTGTACCCCAATGTTTATAGCAGCACTCTCAACAATAGCCAAATTGTGGAAAAAGCCTAAATGTCCATCAACTGATGAATGGATAAAGAAATTGTGGTTTATATACACAATGGAGTACTACGTGGCAATGAGAAAGAATGAAATATGGCCCTTTGTAGCAACGTGGATGGAACTGGAGAGTGTGATGCTAAGTGAAATAAGCCATACAGAGAAAGACAGATACCATATGTTTTCACTCTTATGTGGATCCTGAGAAACTTGACAGAAACCCATGGGGGAGGGGAAGAAAAAAAAAAGAGAGAGGTTAGAGTGGGAGAGAGCCAAAGCATAAGAGACTCTTAAAAACTGAGAACAAACTGAGGGTTGATGGGGGTGGGAGGGAGGAGAGGGTGGGTGATGGGCATTGAGGAGGGCATCTTTTGGGATAAGCACTGGGTGTTGTATGGAAACCAATTTGACAATAAATTTCATATATTAAAAAAAAGTATTATTTTGCCTTATATCTTTCTTATCTTTCCTCTTGACACATCCTTTCATTTATTTATTTCCTATTTTCCTTCTTGGTCCATTTTCCCATTGCCATTCATAAAAATCAAATATTTCTGAATTATTGTGATCAAAAATAAACCAAAAAAAATAGGACATTCAGTGTTCAATGAAATGGAAACATAAGATCATGCCCTAATTTGACCAATCTTCTCAGTGCAATTATTGATACTAAATTCTTCAGTATAATATTGGATACCAGTTTCTTCAGTATAATATTGGATAAGCAAACAGCCTAAAGGGAAAAAAATTATATATGTATATGTAAAATGCAGATTGGTGCTTTGAATATTATGTATAATCTGCAACCTCATTCTCTCTACCCAGAGCTTTTCATATAATGAAAAGAAAACTGGTAGAGCTTTGATTGCTCCAATTCTAAAGCAAGCACTTTTTTCTTTTGTTTATTTTGTTGGTGAAAGGGTAAGGGAGCCCTTAAGAGAGAGGCATATTGGAAAGCATCCCTCGATATAAATGTAAATTACAACATTCCCACAAATTGTAACATATCATTATCTCGCCCATTCTTTAAAGAAAGAAAAACAAGGCTAATAATCATCTAGTTACATATTGCAATAGAATAGTTTCGGGTTTTTTTATTAGACTATTATATTCACTCATTTATGAATCAAGATGTTTAGAGCTGGAATGGCCCTTTCTGACCTTTTGGATGCCCTACCATGAAGGTTGTTTCTCATTATTGGACAATTCTGTTGACAGTAGGCTATTCCTCATCTACATCTTTTGTATTGCTGTTCCTCTGTATTTGGATAGTAAAAGTCTTGCTTCATTTCTTTAATAATTTGAGTTAGTTTTTTTCTATTCACATACCAAATAATTTCATCCCAAATTGGAAGATGGATTTGATATTCATTCCTTCCATAAATATCTCCATCATAAATAAGGACATAATATGGATTAGATGTTTCTTAATTCACAACTGTGGTCCATTAGCACCAGGACTGAAATCTCTTTATATACATTAAATCTTTCTCCTTCAGTAGTACGTGATGTTTAGCCGATCTGTCAAAGTATTTCTTTTATCACATTCTTACTGTCTATTTTTTCTACAAGACCTCATTGTTGAGCAGCTTTTTACTGATGCAAAGAAATCTTATACGCAATTTCCATCCCATTAACTGTTTGAAAGAGATAATCCACATCCTAATGGTGCTGAACAGTAAGTAAACCACAGCCAGTTCTGAGTTGCTGTCTGATCTTTTGTTCGGCTATCTTTTGACCCTTTCTGACATTTCAGCCATCTTTCTCTTTAGAGCTTCTATTTGCCTAAAAAAGATTCTGGATTTGTTGAAACTTGTTTCAATGGAGAGGTAGCTGTTGTGTTTCAAATTATTTGGTATAAAAAAAGGTAATTTTAAATAGGATTTCAGTGGATAATTCAAGTATAATGAGTGTGAAATATCTGTACTTATCATCAAACTTGTTGATCAAGACTTTAGAGATATCATTAAAAGCATAGAACCTGCTGTTTGAAATCCCTGGGTTATAATTTAACATCTCTCAGTTATATGTGAATATGTGTGGGTGAACTACTTATCCACTCAGTGTTTCAGATTCTTTATTTATCAGGTTATACCTACATTGCAGAGTGGTTATAAGAGGAAAAGTAGTTAAGGCATGTAGAGCTGGAAACCTGGCATGTGGGAGGACCATCTAGTGACATTACATTTATTATCAGTAACTAAAAAATCTAGGTCATGGAACCCTAATAACTGCCCTTCAGAATTGAAGTGTTGACAGTATTTTAATTGCTGTAAACACTACTCTTTGTCATTGTCTTTCCTATTTGACCATTTTTTTTTTTTGATGGTATTGATTTATTCTGGGATGAATATTATTGTTAACATCAGGGTCTGGGCCACCCAGGCTGTGACTTTGTAATTGTCTTTGTCCAAACAGGGACTTCTTGGTTTCTGCTACAATCCTCTCCATATGTATTTCTGGTCATATTTCTGGCATAAGAATGCTTGTGTATATCTGCTTGCCAACATTTTATATTGTTCAGAGTAAATTTCCAATTATAATCTTGTATTGCCATAAATACATAATGTGCTTGATCATCCAAGTATTTTTTTTTCTCTTAAAAATAGAACTAAGAACTTTGCATGGAGTAATGTGGTAGATCTCATCTAGGCAGTGCAAATATTCTGCTGACTTCGACTGCCACCATGAAATATCTAAATTCACATGCACATTGCCTTTCTTTTATTATTTGTTAAAAAAAGGTAAATTACAGGTTAAATGAGTCCATTTCTAAGTAAATATATTTTATAGTTTTAGATCTTACGTTACTTACCAAATATTAGTTTAGCTATTGCAAATACATTCAAGGTATATTAGGGAATTAGCTCTTTCTTTGTATTGCTGCCAAAATTTCAGTTTGTAGTTCATGACATCACTAACACCTAAAACTGTATGGAACATATGGAGTCAGGATGTAATTAGAAAGAACAGAAGCAAAATAAACCAATTACAAAGCTAGTCCTGAGCTCCATTCATGTCTGAAAAATTAAATCCTTTACTAGCAGACCTCTGAAATCACTGAGTGACCTTGTAGAGCTAAAGCTTTAAAAAAAATAACAACAACAAAATAACAAAAATAAAACAAAAACAAATAAACAAACAAAACAAAAACAGAAACAGAAACAAACAAAAAAAAAAAACAAAAACAGGCAAAGTGGAAACATAGAAGAAAAGAATGAGAAATGGCCAGGAAGAAATAGACACAGTAAAAGCTGAGAACAAAATGTGCTTTTAACAACCATTTTGAGATTAAGAGTTGTCTATGTACAAAAAAATTAGTTTTTAAAAGATTGAAGAATGGTAAATATCTGATTTATTTCTTTCAATTTCCAATGTATCTAGTGTTATTAAGACAAATAAAACTTATAATCAAAAGCAGCAAATTTAAGACCTAAAAGAAATTTAACTCATTTAGGCTCTTTTGACAAATGAGAAACTTAATTATTAAAAGTTTAAATTACTTGCACAGATAGGCTGTGGAAGGTGTTTGCTGGTTCTAGAACGTTCTCCTTCCATGACTTCCTTCCTCCTAACTTCTAATCCTGGCCCCCATTTAGGGCAATGCCACATGCTTCTGGATATAACAATGGTCCAAATGAACTATGAAAATCAATTAGAACTTTTCTTGGGCTCTCACTTTAGACATTGAAAGAAAGAAGATCTTTCCCCTTGTGTTACAATCTTGGAACTGTCAGTATTCCTAAATCTTTAATCACAAGAGGTAACTCATCTTCAGTAAGGAGATAAGAATAAAACATGTTTTGTTGTTTTTGTTTGTTTGTTTGTTTTGTTTTCTGGTTTTTCCCTTGAGTCTTGCTATGCTTAAAGTTAGATTCAACTGGAAACTTACAAGTGTAAAAGTCGATTACATCTCTATAATTTGTACAACTTTGCAATGAGTTTCTGTCAATTGCAACCAAAAGTGTCCTGTCTAAATGTGTTTCTATATTAGTGTGTGCCCTTCAGAAGTACAGTCTGGACAGCATTTTTATAGCTACAATTATAATTTCTTTGTCATCTTTCTTTGGACTCATTTTTATAATGGTATTGATCTATTCTGGGATGACTGGCCACATAAGTGTTTCCAGAGCTAGGTTGAGAACCTAGGTCTTCTAAAGCCATTATCCTTTTATAATAGAGCAAATAGTCTCTTCCTTCATGTTGTAGGGAAGGACATCTTTCTCTATCCTTCTAGTTAACTGTCTAAAGCCATGAATCATGCTAATAAAAGACAGAATAACAATAGGAAAGAAAAGTTTTTAATTATGTACACACACATGGGAATTTCACAAGAAATGTGATTCAAGGATATGGTCAGAAGATTGAAGCTTATATATCATCTTAAGTTATATAAATAAAAAAGATTTGGGGCCCTTCGTTCAGGGAGGCAAGTTATGGCAAAGTGACGGAGGAAATGTAAGGTCAGTAAAAGTGTCTTAATTTGCAGATAAGAGTCTCTTAGGTGGTGAGAGTTGTCTAAGGAGTAGCTCTGTGCTGGCAAAAAGACAGTTTTACAAATGTAAATTTCCTTTGTAATAGAAAATTCCTTTACAAAAGGAGAAATTCATACTTTATTTTTAGGCAGTTAGGGGGAAGATAAAGACATTTTCTTGTATCTGCTCATTCTTTACTGCCTTTAGCTCAAAATAATCCCTATACCAATGTGACACATTTTATTGTGGCATATTCTGGTATCTTTTAGCATCTTAGATGCATGAATTTGTTGAGTATCCTTCTTAATTAATTTCAAAAGTTGAAATTGTTCAAAGACAAAATCCCAGGTCTGGACTAGCTTTTGAAGGATAGGCAATTTATGTAGGTTTTCTTGGTTAATCTTGTTGCAGGATTTTTTTTTACCTCAATACCTGGGGTTCGTTGCCTCACCACTTCAAAGAATGAAGAAGTGGATACAAAATGAGTGCAAGCAAAAGTTTACTAGAGTATAAAATTAGAAAGGAAGAATAGTATGAAAGCTTTTTATGGTGAGGGGGCATTTGAAGGTGAATACCCACGGACTATAGGCAAGAGTCTGTTTTATACAGTTCTGGTGGACCCCCTCTTCCCTTTCCCCTTGTTCCTTCTCCAGTCCTACCCTTACTGGCTTGATAACTGTAGGTGCTGGGTTGTCCATTCCTGATTGGCTAGATTCCATTGTACAAGGGGTAGTCTATGACCATATCATTTCTTGTGGGTCATACGTTTTTATGGTCCACTACTTATTTTTAGTTAGGTCTTTCGTCAAATTCCTGAGGGGAAACTGAGAGGGAGTAGGCAGAGTCTGTTAGATTCTTAAGAGGAATCTTACACCCCAGAGGCCTTGCTGTGGTCAGCCTCTCCCATGGTTGTTCTAAAATATGTGTTTTTCTCCCACCAAGAGACCTCAAGCCCTCATCTTGCCCTCTCTGCCTACTGAATCTTATATTTTCCTATCACAATTTTACCAACAATCCTAATATATAGATTGATCATGTCCAATTTTAAAGGTAGAATAGCACGATTAAACAAATTAGGGTTAAGACTGACATCAAAAAACAAAAAACAAAAAAACACTCCCACTCTAGCATGTATAGATATATAATTTCTATTTTTTTTATGTTATTGTAGGAAAGGAAAAAGAGATCTTTCTTCTCTACCCATCTTTTTTTTTCTACCCATCTTTCCTCTGGGGCCCTATATATTAGAATGACAAAGACAGATTAACAAGAGAAAAACAGACTTATTAACAATGTGGATCACGTATATACACATGGAATCATCCAGTGATGAGGAGCCCAAAGGGTAGAATGTACACTTACATATCACATACCACATATCACATTAGGCTACACAAAGAAACAGTGCATAACGGCACATTATGGGACGATGACCAGGAAAAGTATGGTAAATTTTTTTTTTTAACGTTTATTTACTTTTGAGACAGAGAGAGACAGAGAATGAACGGGGCAGGGTCAGAGAGAGAGAGGGAGACACAGAATCTGAAACAGGCTCCAGGCTCTGAGCTGTCAGCACAGGGCCTGACGCGGAGCTCAAACTCACGAGCTGTGAGATCATGACCTGAACTGCAGTCAGATGCTTAAGCGACTGAGCCACCCAGGCACCCCGAGGAAAAGTATGGTAAACAAGGGTTGTGTAGTAAGATTCGTTATGTAGATTTAAATCATTGCCTTCTCCATGGGTAAGAGTTGTTAAGAATTCTCTTTTCCCTGGTATGGGAGAGGAAGACAGCTCTACAAAGGGAAGCTTTCTTTGTAAATGGTAATTTCCTTTATGAAGGCCAATTTACTTTACAAAAGGAAAGCTTTATTTTTCCTGTTTTTATAGATCTTCTTGTATCCTCTGATTCTCAGTGGCCTTTAGCTCAAAATAACCATAGACTTGGAGTGCCTGGGTGGCTCAGTTGGTTAAGCATCGGACTTTGGCTCAGGTCCTGATCTCTTGGTTCAAGAGTTCTGAGCCCCATGTTGGGCTCTGTACTAACAGGCCAGAGCCTGGAGCCTGCCTCGGTTTCTGTGTCTCCCTCTCTCTCTCTCTGCCCTTCCCTCACTCACACTCTCTCTGTCTCTCAAAAAATAAATAAAACATTAATAATAGTCATATGCCAACCAAGGCATATTTGGAGTGCCATATTCTGGTATCCTTAAATATGATATACAAATATGAATATGATGCTATAGTTAAATCTAGATATGTATTTTCATCATCTGGAACATTGATTATAATTGCATCTATACTTATTTCCTCCTTCCTATCTACAAGATGCTTATAAGCTCTACCATATTAGGTCTTTTTATTAAGTTAGATAAAACAGTGTTGGAACCCTTAAGTGTTTTAAAAGATATGCCAGAGTAGGAACCATTTTTAGAGCTCTGCTTTTAAGTCAAATTCATCTCCCAGAGAGATCTTTTATTATATTAAATTTGTACTCATTCCAATGATCATATATAAGAGCAATTTTATAATGTGTGTGTGTATATATGTGTGTGTATATATATATATAATTATATATTATGATACTCTTTATCATGTTGAGTTTTATCACAAAAACAAGGTATAAAGAATTTTATATAAGCAGATATTCACTTTCAGCAAGCCCTCTTGCTCCTCTATAGACCCCAACAGTTACTTCTTATTGTACTCTCTTGAGGCATGGACGGTGACTGGAGCATTCCAACGAACAGAACAGAAAAGTCCTGATAGCTGTGAAATGACTAGATCACATCCCACACATCCCCTTCCCTGCCTATGATCATGAACTGAACACACACTGCTCCTGTATTTACTGCATTTACTGTATTTACTGTATTTACTGCACAACTTCTAAGATTCATAGAAGTTTTACTAACGATTTGAAGTGAGTTTCCCAAATCAATGTGTTTTTTGTGCTAATACAATAACTCAATCCTTAGCCCTGAAGTAAATGTTTCTGTTTTTTAAATAGAGAAAGTAAGTATATTGAGCATTGGCATTTGAAATAATCTTGTTATTAATTTTCTCTCTTAGATTAACATCCTTGTCATTATTTTTCTAGAACAGACATAAATTAATTCTTCTTTGAAAGACCAAAATATTTGTATAAATGATTAGGACTAAATGTGAATTAAGTTTAATTATTCTATTCAAATTCTAATGAAAGACCTCTTTGATTTTTTTCTCATGTTTTTAGTTTAACCCATGAAGTAATAGCAGATGGTTAAGCATAAAATATCTCTTAGATTTTCTACCATCAATGTTATTTAATTAGAGTGAGAGAAGTGAAGAGAGAAGGATGTTCTTCCAGTTCCAGAAAATTACAACCAAAATGATATAAACACCTAGAAACCCTAAATCACATGCTATAATTATCATTTCAAATAATGAAGCTTATAAAAATTAGGAGAATACACTGGGATACAAATGGATAAAAATATTGAATCACAAGGTGAAATCTGGTAAGGTGACTAACTGATAGTCCGTGAAAGTCTAAGTAATCTTGGACTTCCACAAGGCAGAAAACTGGAATTAAGATTACCCAAAAAAATCCAAGACTCTCTCACAACTCAGAAAAGTGCTCAGTAAAAGCTATAACTGGCAAAAAGGAAGGAAGAAAGTGAGATAAGGAGAATGAGAGAGAAGGAGGGAGAGAGGAAGACAGAGAGAGGATAGAAAGGAAGAAAGGAGGGAGGGAAGGAAGGAATTTTGGTTGCCAGAACAAATTTGAAGATGTTTGGCAGTATTAGCAAGGGATCATAATGGATAAAAAAAAGGCGTTTCAGTTGGGTTGCCATAACCAGAGATCTGGTGTCATACAAGAGCTCAGGGTTAGAATTTATATTATCTATAAAATCCAGAGATTCCTTCAGGACAGTAACCTAAAAAAAACAAATGGTCCTCATCTCTAACACCTCAAAGACACTTAGCAGAAAAAATGGCAAAACTCTTTGAAGGAATATGCCCTTAACACAAACATAAGAATTACAACAGATAAATTTCCACTTAAGAAGAATATACATTTAGTCCCATACACTGTGCTTGATATTAGGGATATACAAAGAACAAAGTAGACCATAAATCAGTCCTCATGGAATAAACCAATCTTTTATCTTCACATAGTTATTCTGTTTATATTGTGGATATTTTTATATTTTATATTTTCTACTTTCATGTGTTCCAAGTTTGATTATGTCACTCTCTTTGTTTTAAGTTTATTTATTTATTTTTGAGAGAGAGTGAGAGAGACAGAGAGAGAGTGCATATATACACAAGAGCAGGAGAGGGGCAGAGAGAGAACATCCTGGGCAGGGTCTGCACTGTCAGTACTGGACATGGGGCTCGAACTCACAAACTGTGAGATCATGATCATCATGGCTGAAATCAAGAATGAAATGATTAAATGACTGAGCCACCCAGGTGCCCCAATCATGTCTCTCTTTTATAATTAGAAGAAAATAAATAATAAATGTGATTTTAAAGTAATGTTAATAAGTACTGTAGACTTTATGTCCAAAATACATTGAAGAGAAACAGGACAAGAGGAGAGATTAATTAGGGGTTATTTAAATAATCTAAGAGAGAGGAGATGGCTTCAACCAGATTGGTAATAGAATAATTTTGGAAAGTATTTTAAAGGTAGAGACAATGGGATTCCCTTATATAATGCATGTGAAACATGAGAAATTTTTTAAAGATGAAGTCAAGATTTTTGACTTGAACATAAAGTCACACAGAATTAAGTAACAATTCGCTTCAATGTAGAGAAGTAGGGGAAAGTAGATTTAAGAAAAATAGAAGTGAGTTTCAGAAATATTACATTTTAGATGCTAAGTGTCATCCCAAAAAGATCTTGAAGAAGAATTTAAATATTCAAATTTAGAATTAGATAGAGAGGTACAGGCTGGAGATACAAACTTGGGAGTCATCACTGTACAAGTTATATTTGAAGTTTGAACGAGATTGTCTGGGAAGTAAATATAGGTAAATAAAAGAGTAATCCTTGGCAAGTAGCCAGAAAAGTGGAGGAAAAAAAAAAGATTTTGGAGTTTTGGAGAGAAGAAGTGATCAACTACAGCCAACCCTGCCTATAAACCAAGTAAAAATGGGAAGTGAAAACAGATCATTGGATTTAGCAATGTGAATATAATTGATAACCTTCACAAGAGCTGTTGCTTTATCTTGATGGTGGGGGTGGGGTGGGGAGGAAGACTTATCAGTATAGGATCTAAAGAAAACTGAAGACAAATTAAAAATAAATAAATACAATGCCAACAAATCTTTTAAGAAGTTACTAAAAAGAGAGGACTGGGGCAGTAGCTGGGAAGAAATTTGGGTAAAAGAGACCTTTCTTAATAATGAAATAAAACAGAGAATGTTTCTATGTTGATAGGAATAATTTAGTAGATAAAGAAAAACTGATCACTCAATAGGAAAAGGATCTATTGCTAAGGTCATATCCTTAAGTAGGCAAGAGGAGATGGACTCTATTGGTCAAATGGAAAAGTTGGGAGCATGCACAATTCAACCATAATATAAGGAAGATAATGCCAAAATATATGGACTCAAACATACATAAATTCTCCTATGTAGTGAGGAATCTTTCAAAAAAAAAAAAAAACTTTTAATTGATTGCATTGTCACAGTGAAATAGGATGTAGTCATTAGCTAAACTTAGAATAGATTGGTGGGAGCTGCTGAGGGGGCTGATTAAAGTTTGACAAAAAAGAATATATAAAATAATAGTCTAGAAGAGTAAATAGATAAGAGAAATACATTGGGTATCTCTATGGGCCCACCTGAGATTATTGTCCATGAATTATAATAAGGCCACATAACATGGTTGTATGTTTTTTGGCCACCCACATTTAGCTGTGTGCTGTAGGTGCAGAATATGTAGGCAGTTAACTTAATCAAGTCTATGGTTTTGCTAGGCAAGTGTAATTATGCAAGAGGAAACAAAATAGTTGAGGGTATGTACAAGGGAGTGAGTAGTGATTATAATGATATACCATAATTATAGATGGGTAAGCAGAGAAGTAAGATTATGAGGGAGAGGAGAAAAATTAAAAAGGTTATAAAATCAATTGATTTAGGTCCTGGTGATATGAAACAATTTTAGGAGTCAGTTTGATAAGGCAGTGAGTTGGCAATTTAGGAGATGATAATTTCAGAGCAGGATGATTGAAATTGAGATTATGGAATTCTTATAGGTATTAGTAATGGTGAAATTTGATGTATGGTCATGAGATGGGGTTGGGTAGAGGGCAGAATCAATGCAGAAAAGGAAGTCAAGAATTGAGTGTACAGAATTTTGGAAGAATCATCTATGGGAATAATGAAGTCACCAAGAACACAATAGCAACAATGATGGACAGAGTAACAGAGTCACAGGAATTAAATTATTTGATCTAAGGGAAACAAAAGCAGGTAATAACAGAAATGAAAATACTAGGTGTAAGATTGCCAGAAAAATATAGTATACCAAGTAAATTTGAATTTCAAATAAACAGCATATATTTGTTTGGGCATACTTATATTTGTAAAATATTCACTTATCTGGAATCCAAATGTAACTGGGCATCTTACATCATTATTCACTAAATCTGGCAACCTGAATTGGGCAATATAATCTAATGATGTAAAATTCAAAGCTTGGAGTCTTTAGGGGAAAGAAACCATGAGTGATATATGTTAGCAAACATGAGGACCAAGGAGAACGATTTTGTCCACTCTGGGCCAGTACTACAATGAGTGTGGGTGAGAAGATAAAAAGATCCAGCTTCGATTTAGAGCAAAAAGCTAAAGAAAACCTTCAAAGAAGAATTTAATGATGTAGAACATTTGGAGAATGACAGATCATGAGTTCTAGATCAAAGTGGAAGAGTTTAAAGGGTTAAAAAGAGGTGTGAGATGATTTTCCTAATGAAGGGAATATCTTGAGTAAAACAGAGACTTGAATCCAGAGAATAACATTAGAGTCTTGTGTCTCTTGTGAGAGATACCAGAGATGTTATGGAATACAGTGATATTATTCCTGTGGATCTCAAAGATCTAGTGAGACTACGAGTGTCGAGGGAGGAGAGGGAGAATTCTACCAGGAGTATATAGTTTCCAGGGGCCATCTCTTCACTTCTGCCAGTGGGGAGACTGAAGTGAAGGGGCAGTTTTGAGCTTTGGCTCCTGCAAATAAAAAATATGGAGGTAGAGGAACGGGTGGCCCAAATGAATTCATGAAATGGAAAAACAAGACACTCTGCCTCCAGGAATCAGTCTACTCCACACAATACAAAATTGGAATTTACTCTCCCCCCCACCCCGCCCATTTTAGATAATTTAAAAGTTTACTAGGGACACGGAATAGTTAATGTGAGATACATGAAATTAAGAGGTTCCTTGTCTCCTTCCTGATTAGAATGGATGCTCATGAGGATAGTGACTATGTGTGATTTTCTCAATGATTTATCCTTTATGACCAGAATTGTGCCTGGTATTTAGTAGATGAGAGATAAATAACTATTTAATGAATCAGTCAGTGAAGGAACCAATGGAACAATCAAAAAATTAAATAGATGCATACATACACACGTACAAGATACAAGAAGAGAAACAAGTTTGAAATTGTACTAGAAAGAACATGTAAAAATGAAAAAAAAAGTAGAGACAAATTTATAAACAATTAAAAATTTGAAAAAGAAAACCTAATATAAAAAATTAAAGAGAAGATTGGGCACCATCAAAAAAAAAAAAAAAAAAAAAAAAAAAGAATTGGTGACCTGGTAGCTAAGCCTGAGGAAATGATGTAGTTACAGTACAGAGAGATGGATAGATGAAAACACAGAGGTGAAGATGAGAGGTAAAGAAAATTGAAAAATTTCCAAATCAGATAAAATAGATATTGCAGAGGAAGAACCCAGAATGAGAGAGATGCAATATCTAAATAAACAATGTTTACATTTTTCCCAAGTGATGGGAGATAAATCTTTAGATTTAGAAAGTAGAATGAATCCTGAACAGTATAGCAAACTTTACTCCACAGTCTAGACACATGATAGTGGAACTGCAAAATACTGACAGAAAAAAAGATTAAATTTTAAAAGAAACCAGAAAGAGTGATAAGAAACCCCAAAATATTACCTACAAAGAAAACTATAATGACCACAGATGTGTCAAAAGCAACAGAAGTCAGGAAACATAAAAAGATTTCTAACAGATTTTTCTACAAATCAGGGAAATGCCAATTAAAACAAGATAACATTTCACAAACACACTCTGGGAAAATTAAAGTATGACAATTTCAAGTTAAAACTTGAAATGTGGAGGAAAAAAAATAGAATGTGGAGAAATAGAAATTATAAAAATATAAATTAATTGTATTAATAATTATATAATTATAACAGATACAATTATATAATCATGGATTATATATATTTTTTAATGTTTTTTTTTAAATTTATTTTTGTGACCGAGAGAGACCGAGCATGAGCAGGGAAGGAGCAGAGAGAGGAGACACAGAATCTGAAGCAGGCTCAAGGCTCTGAGCTGTCGACACAGAGCCCCACTCGGGGCTCGAACTCATCAACCACAAGATCATGATCCCAGCTGAAATCAGACGCTCAGCCAACAGAGCCACCCAGGCGCTGCTATAATTCATGGATTATATTAGCCAGCAGTCTGAGATCAACGTGACCTTACAACTCAGCACATTTACACCTAGGTATATCCTGTATAGGAATTCATCACATGTACATAAAGATTCGTGGGCAAGAATCTTTTTTTGTAAGGCCACTGTACTAAGGAAAAGCTAGAAACAACCTAAATGTCCACTAACATGCAACAAAATAAAGTAATATGAGGCCACTCATGCAATAGAATTACATGATGCAATTAAAATGCATGAACTAGAGTTATACATATCAAAACAAGAATTCCAAAACATCACATGTAGATATATATGTGCAGTATTAGGTCATTATATAAAGCATTAAAATATAAAGAAGATGACATATTTTTTTCTGAATATACACATAGTATATACTATATGTATATAGTAAGAGCATACAAACATTTATAAGAATGACTTAGAAAGATAGTTACCTGAAGAGGTAGAGAAGAAAGAAGGAGGAAGAGATACATAGGGAATTTTCACTCTGCTTGTGAAGATTTTTTGGAGAGGAAAAAATTTGAAGCAAGTATGGCAAAATATTAAATCAGCAAAACAAGCTGGTAAAAGACATCTATTGGGGTGATATTACTTCTTACATCCCCTTAATGTTTGAGAATGTTTATTACTTTTGCTTAAGTTCTTCATCATGAAAATAATGTCACAACTATTATAGCGATTGTATGCATCAATTTTTTGACCTTTTATTGCTTCTTCATTTGTAGTTCCTGGACTATGAAAAATGTTTTTATTCTTTGTTGTTTGTTTGTTTGTTTTTGTCTGTTGGCTATCAAGATTTCAGTTAGATTATGTGCTTTAGATGGTAAAAATTATTCTCATTTTTATCACTTCACTATGGTCCAGTTTTCCTCCATTTTTAAGAGAGTGATATAGTTTAAGAAACACAAGGAAGCTCATTGACTAATTTTCATGTGGGGTCAATCAATATAGCATAGAGCCTAGAAACTCCAATGACTTGTAGTGCTTGATTCCTCTTTGAAAGCATCTACTTTAAATATGTACGTATGGGACAGAATACATAATAAGGGTAAGCGATCATTAAGATACTGCCTAAGGGTAAGAGGTTACTTTATGGCATGTGACAACTTAGAAATTATTTGGTGCAAAGGTTTGATGCTCAGACTTCATCTCTATGATACACAACATGCTTTCAGTTTAGGTTGGTTAAAGCTTAGCAGTGTCAGCCACGGCATCTTTGCCATATTTCTTGAAAAACGAAAGAAAACAAGTAAACAAACTGTTGTTAAAGTATTTAAGTGTCAATCTTGTAGATCTCAGATAGAAGAGGGATCTCTAGGACTGTTTCCAGAAGGTTGACTCTTGAGACAATTAAAGCAGATGACAATAAAGAATTAAATAGATGATGATAAAGGATTGTGACAGTTAAAATGACCTTCCCAGGGAGACCTGTCATCTCTCTAGCCCTAAGTCACATTACTTATTGTCACCAATAATTTATAAACAAAACAGAACTCTCTTTCAACTATTTTCTTTGCCTAAATTTTCCCTTCGCTTTCTCTCCAAATAATTTTCATTTCTTTTGTCATTCTATCTCCTTAAAACAAACTAAGTTATAAAATAAATGTTATGGTATTACATAAGTTTTTGTAGACATAGATTTGCTTATTCTAAAGTTTATATGGGAAGGTACAGGCCCTAGAATAAAGCATCTTGATAAGGAAGAATAAAATGGGATAAATCAGTCTACCTGATATTAAGGTCTACTATAAAACTTTAGTGATCAAAAACAAGATGATATTGGCAGAAGGATAGACATAAAGATCAATGAAACAAAATAGAGAACCTATAAATAGGCATATACAAATACGACCAACTGATTTTTGACAAATATATATATTAAAAAAACTATTCATTGCAGGAAGGATAACTTTTTAACAACTTGTGCTGGAATAATGGACTTCTTTATGTTCAAAAATAAATAAATAAATATTAACCTGAAACTTTCACCTTATACAAAAAATTAACTCAATATCAATCACAAACTTAAATATAAAATAAAAACTATGAAATGTTTAGGAAAAATAAGAAAAGAAAATCTTTAGAATCTAGAGCTAACCAGAGTGTTTTCAAATTCAAAACCAAAGCACAACAAAACAAAAAATTGGCAAATTAGATTTTATCAAAATTAAGTACCTCTGCTCTCAAATAAATACATAAATAAATAAAACTTCAAACGAATGAAAAGACAAGCTACAGACTGAAAGCTAACATTTGTAAACTGCCTTTCAAACAAAGAGCTAATATGTAGAAAACCCACAAAACTCACCATTAAAAAAAAGAAAAGCAATTGAAGTAGAAAGTAGGCATAGGAAAAAGACACAAACAGGTACTTCACTAAAGAGGATGTAAGATGGCAAGTAAGAATAAGAGAAGAAGTTCAAGACCATTAGCCATTAGAAAAATGCAAATTCGAGCTACAATGAGATGTCACTAGATACATCTCAGATGGCTTAGATGAAGAACAGTGACAAAACAAAATGTCAATGAAGATGCAGAGTCATTAGACTATCCATGCAATTCTGGTGGGAATGTAAAATGGTAGTGACCAAAGAAAACAGTATGTCTGTTTCTTATAAAACTAAACACACAAGGGGGCACCTGGGTGGCTCAGTCGGTTAAGCTTCTGACTTCGGCTCATCATGATCTCACAGTTCATGAGTTTGAGCCCCACGTCTGGCTCTGTGCTGACAGCTCAGAGCCTGGAGCCTGCTTCCAATTCTGTGTCTCCTTCTCTGTCTGCCCTCCCTGACTTGTGCTCTGTCTCTCAAAAATAAATGTAAAAATAAATTTGAAAATTAAACCCACAATTACCATTTGACCCATCATATTCTTGGGAATTTATCCTAGAGGAATGGAAATTTATGTTCACACATAAAGCTGTAATAGCCCCAAACTACTCCCCTATAAAAAGAAGCAAACTATTAGTACATGAAAAACTTTGATAGAACTCCAGGGAATTATGCTGGGTGAGAAAAAAGAAACCCAAAGATTTACATACTCTATGATTTCATTTATATTATTGTTTTGAAATGAAAATTTAGAAATGGAGAAGAGATTAAGTCATTGCCAAGGGTTAAAGATTGAATGAGTAACATGCGTAATCTTTGAGGTAATAGAACTGTTCTGGATCTTCACTGTGGTGATGGATGCACAAATTACATACATGATAAAATTGCACAGAACCAAAAACACACAGAAGAACACACATGAGTACAATTGACCGTTGGACAACATGGGGCTCAGAGGCACCAATCCCTTTGCTGTAAAATCTCTGCATATAATTTTTGACTCCCACAAAACTTTATTAATAGCCTACTGATGACCAGAAGCCTATCTATAACATAGTCAATTAACACATATTTTGTATGTTGCATGTATCATATGCTGTATTCTTATAATAAAGTAAGCTAGAGAAAAGAAAATGTTATTAAGAAAATCATAAGGATGACAAAATGCATTTCCAGTACTATCCTTATATTACCTGTACATAATTTAGTGAAAAAAAAATTGTGTATAAGTGAACCCAGGCAGTCAAAGCCATGTTGTTCAAGGGTCAACTGTACAAGCAAAATTAGGGAAATTCTACAAATATAGGTGGATTTTATCAATATCAACATTCTTGTTGTAATATTATACTATAGGTTTGCAAAATATTATTATTGAGGGAAACTGGGTAAGAGGTACACAGAATCTCTCTGTATTATTCATCACAATTGCATGTGAATTTACAATAATCTCAAAAATGTTTTAAAAAAATCTAATGCCATAATTATAACACAGTCATTTTTCTTTCATAACAAAAAGTTGCCAACTCCAGGGACGTATTATGGTGACTACTTAAGATGTTTAAGGACATTCCCCAAGTCACTCACTTCTAGGAGGTCAAGTATAAAAACAGTAGAATCATTGTGAATGAACTTGGTGAGAGAGAGCCAAGATTTGACTGTGTTGAAAAGATTGAAATAAACTTGAGGCAGAACATGGTAGTTCCTTTGAGAAGACAATCTATTCAAACCTGCACAATAAAGTCTGCAAATTTAGGGGTGCTACCAGTGACTTTTGATAGTAAAGGGAGTTGATGAAAAGTAAATTAGAATTGATGAAAGCTGCTAGAGGGTGTCCAAAAGTCAAAACTATTTTATTACTTTTAAACATTCAAGACTTCTCCTTCCCCAACCTCCAATTCACAAAAGAATTAACATGGCTCCAAAAACAAAGTTTCCTTTGTGATTACCAGTGATGACTCCAAAGCTATGGATCATCTGTCCTCAAAATGAATGGATATCTTCAATAGGAAGCCAAGAATTACATATTTGTGTGATTGCAGTCAACTTTTGTGTAAAAGGATCCAAAGATCATTGCCCAAAAAGATTCTGATGCCAACTGTGAGATGAACAAGGGCACTGAGTTTAGTTTGAATATCCAGTGGTGGCTTTCCAGGTATGCCAAGGATACTGCCACTGATTTCAGGGCATTCATAGGCATGCCAAAATGCCTGCTACGGTGATGTCTGGCTTCAATTAAAATAACAAAGTAACAAGGACACCTAGGTGGCTCAGTGGGCTGAGTGTCCGACTCTTGATTTCTGCTCAGGTCACGATCTCACAGTTCTTGGGATTGAGCCTCACATCGGACTCTGCACTGACAGTGTGGAGCCTGCTTGGGACACTCCCTCCCTCTCTCTCTCTGCTCCTCTCCCCTGCTTATGCTCTCTCTCCCTCCCAAAATAAATAAATAAACATTTTTAAAAAGATAACAAAGAGACATTTACACATAATTGTATATATTATTTCATGTCAGTGTTTTTTGATCATATACAGATGAGGACTGGAATTCATAGTGAACTTGGACATATTCTTGTAACTTATTTCATGACAGGGAGCTGAAGTTCATTTGTAATTGTTTCCTACATTTTTTAAAGTGTTTTATTTATTTTTTGTGAGTGAGACAGAGACAGAGTGTGAGTGGGGGAGGGGCAGAGAGAGAGAGAGAGACACAGAATCCCAAGCAGGCTCCAGGCTCTGAGCTGTCAGCACAGAGTCCAACAGGGGGCTGAAACTCAGGAACTGCAAGATCATGACCTGAGCGGAAGTCAGACTCTTAACCGACTGAGCCACCCAGGCACCCTGTTTCCCACATTTAAAAAAGAATTGTTCTTTGTTCTGACTTTATTTATAAAAGAAACAGTTTATAGATCCATTTTAAATAAAGAAAATGTCATCACTTTTTATCTTCTTATACCATCCCTTAATAACCTTCCATCCAGTTTTTATTATAAAAACTATATTTCTACCTTTAGAATACATATTCCTAAATAATCAATTAATATTTGAATGTAATTTAATGAGAATTAAATAAGTGGGACATTTATTTTAAAATATATTTGCTATATCTCTGGGTATGTCACAAGAACTCCTTTATTTTTTTCAAAATCTGAAATCATGCAAATGCCTTTCTTTAAAATACCAGAGATTTTACTCTCCTGTAAAATTTGCATTGTTAGGGATATATAGCATAAAAAGAATCCAAATGCTATTAAGGTTTTTAAGCTGTCAACTGAATTCTGCACACTACACTTATTCTGTTCCCATTTGCTACCAAGGAAAACTGCAAAGTCAAACATGTTCTTACAAAAAGCACTATAAGCTGCATGTAAATGAGCCCACTTTTCCTGAGGGTCTATCTTCAATTTGATAGTGCATTTAAGTGCTTGCTTTCACTTAGAATAGACTGAAATATACAAATAGAAATTGAGAGCAGTGAAAATGCCATTTATCCAAGATGTTCCTCAGGAATAAAAGAATCAAAACAGATTATGCCATCTCTTTACAGCAGCTACTTGATTAATTAAACAATTATGTTCTATCAAGAAATACAAACATTAAATGTAAAAAAACAAATGCTGCAGGCAATAAGTGACCAAAAGGAAATATTAAATTGGTAACTTTATTGAATAATTTATCTGTCAAGTGATTCAATATCTTTCTTCTTCTTTTGTCTTTTCTTTTCTTTTCTTTTCTTTTATCTTCTTTATTGGTCCAAATGCAATAAACCAAATACAATAGTGATAACTGCAGATGGGTTGCAATTTTCCAAATAGTAAGAGCTGTATAGATATATAAGCCCGCTAATTGAACAAAAAATTCCACTCATTCTTTCTTCTCCATTTCATAATCTGTAGACATATTCTAGGATTGTAATATTAGTTGCCATGGCTATTTTATCAACATTACCCATATCATAGTTAGTTCTATAGTGGTTTCCCAGTTGGAACCCATTTTGTATGAGAGTGATTTTGACAGACGTGGTTGCATAGTGGTTAAAATGCATAATGTGTTGTCAAAACACACCTAGGGGCACCTGGGTGGCTCAGTCAGTTAAAAGTCTGATTCCCGATCTCATGGTCTGTGGTGGGAACGAGCCCTGCATTGGGCTCTGTGCTGACATCACAGAGCCTGCTTGGGATTCTCTCTCTCCCCCTCTCTCTGCCCCTCCCTTGCTCTCTTTCTCTCTCAAAATAAATAAATAAACTTAAAAAAACACACACACACACACCTAGGGGCACTTGGGTGACTCAGTGGATTGAATGTCCAACTTTGGACATGATCTCACCATTGTGAGTTTGAGCCTCTTGTTGGGCTCTGTGCTGACAGCTCAGAGCCTGGAATCTGCTTCAGATTCTCTGTCTCCTCTCTCTCTCTGTCCCTCCCATGCTCACACTCTTTCTCTCTCTCAGGAATAAATAAACATTAAAAAAAAATTAAAAAACCATCTAGGTTTAGATCCTAAGTCTCCCCCTAACTCCCCTTAAATATTACTAGAGAGTAAGTCGTTAAACAACTCTGATCTTGTTTCCTTTTCTATACAATAGGTATAATTTCACATAACTCATTAGTGAATTAATATTTATAAATTTCTCAGAATAGTCCTGAAATTTAGAAAACATAATAAATGTTAACTCTAATTTCAATTTGCCTCAACTTGTGTATGGCATTGAATAATCTCCGAAGAGCAACTCTGTCCATGATAGAAATAATTTTACATGATATTAAACAGAGCAAGCCAACTTACTTTGTGTATCAGATTGTGTATTGCTTAAAAAAACTCACTTCCCCTTCTCTTTAGGAGAATATGTCCTCACCCTGTTGAATTTGGATTAGGTCCCTTGACACGGTTAGGCCAATGAATATGAGCAGAAATGACTTAAACTACTTTTTAGCAGAAGCTTGATGAGGGGTTAAATTCCCACAAGCTCTCTTGATCTTTCCTTCAGACATCAGAACTGGCATGTCCCCCATACAGTGACTCCTTCAGCCTCATTCCTGAAGCAGAGCTGGGCAAAGCAGAGTTTGAGATAAGCAACAACCAAAATGTGGCAGTCAGCACATAACTTTCTTAATTTGTTTCACTTTTTTAGGATTGCTTATTTATTTTGGGAGAGAGAGAGCAGAAGCAGAGGAGAGTTGGAGAGGAGACAGAATCCCAAGCAGGCTGTGCCACCACCAGCTCAGAACCCAATGTGGGGCTTGAACTCATGAACTGTGATAGCATGACCTAGCCAAGATCAAGAGTTGGACGCTGAACCAACTGAGCTACTCAGGCGCCTGAGTCAGCACATAATTTATGTGAATGAAAAATAAATGTTTGCATTATAAGTCACTGAGATTTGAGGATTGTTTTTTATTTCAGGATAACTGACTAATATAAACATTGATACCTAAAAATTAGGGACATATCAAAACTCTAAACTGTGTGGCTTTGACTTTGTGCATCTGTATTGAGAAAACTGTTATTGGAGTCTGGAAAAATAGTAACTCAGAATATGCAATGGCAAAACAACTCAGCTGGCAAATGATATATATAATAAATCTGTGGCTTTAGGCAAGGAGTTTGTAATATTGTTAATATCTCTTGGTTGCTGTTGGTTGCATTTCAGAAAGCATGACAAAAAAAATAGGTATTCTTGGATCCATCATTTTTGAAGGAGTAAGCAGAAAGAAAGAGAACCTAGGTTATTCAGGACTTGTTAAAAGATGCAAAAATTCATCTTCTAAGCAATAAAGGCTAGTTTAGATTCAGTCTTCGGACAAAGACTAAATCAAGAGTGAAATCTTTAGGGTCTTTGTTAAAGTCTCTGATTGGATTAAGTGGCCCCCAGGAAATTCTTTCAGTTAGACAGAATGGTTGAGCAAAAGGAGACAAAGTATGTGGTCCTACAGAAGCAGAACAAATTCAAAGTACCTGTAATTACTTTTAAGAAGAAGAATGTTCCAAAGAGGCTGTGGATTGGCCATTGGCCATGAAACTGCCTGGAATCAAAGAGATGAATGAAACAAAACAAAGAGAGACAGTAACTGTTTGAAATGGAAAATGATCTTCAGTTTCTAAATTTCCTTAGGCAAGAAGTAGCCTCAGACAATTGCTCAACATGAAAAGAGAGCATATTCTACTCTACTCTTTTATGATGTGGCCAAGGAAAATAATATTAGAAACTGCTATAGGGTAAAACCAAGCAATATGGAAATCAATGAACTAGAGGCCTACCCCCAGCTAAGAGAACCAGGACCCACTCAAGAAATACTGCACACTGCCACAGGAAATGTTCCATACAAGTTTTCTCAGAGGGATTCTTTAAAATGGCCATTTCTCTGGGCACCAGGGTGGCTCGGTTGATTAAGAGTCTGACTCTCGATTTCAGCTCAAGTCATGATCTTGTGGTTTGTGAGATCCAGCCCCTCAAGGTTCGTGAGATAAAGCCCTGTGGCAGGCTCCACGCTGACAGCATGGAGCTCTCCCTCTCTCTCTCTCTCTGTCCCTCTCCAGCTCTCTTTCTTTTCAAAATAAATAAAGTTGAAAAAAAGTAAAAGAAAAATAAACAGAATAGCATGCCTTAGTGATTGCTACACATTTGCCTTTCCTCCTCTGTGAAAGGAAGTACTTAATGCAGTTAACACCTTTCTCTTCCACCACTGGATATGATGTTGCAATGGAAGGAGGCAAATAATTTATCTTTTTGTGTCATGGGATTCTAGACTGTGATACTTGATGTAGAGGACGTCATGAGATCCAAGAACTGGAGCTTGAGGTTGTAATTATTATTTTTTTTAATGTTAATTATTTTTGAGAGAGAGAGAAGGGCATAGAGCAAGCCTGGGAGGGGCAGAGAGAGAGAGAGGGAGACACAGAATCTGAAGTGGGCTCTGAGCTGTCAGCATAGAGCCTGACTTGGAACTCAAACTCACAAACCACAAGATCATGACCTGTGCTGAAGTCAGATACTTAAATGTCTGAGCCCCTTGAGGTTGTAATCATATGAAACTTTTGGGAATTTTTCTTTTGGGAAGGTGTGGGTGTGTTTTTGAGCACAGAAGGCAAAAAAAGTGGATACTTATGACTGACAAGATAGACTACAATAGGCTCAAATGTTCAGTCCCTTCCTCCCCGTGAGAGATGTCCTGATCCTACTGACTTGTACTTGGACATGTGATGTGCTTTAGGCATTGAAATCTGAGCAGACATTATATTTATCACATCAAAACATTCAATGGGTTTTAGAAGAAAATATATGGAGCAGAGTTGTAGTCTTCGTCCAGTCTAGAGTACAACCTCAGCCTGTGTGAGACATGAATATGAAATAAAATTTCTCTTAAAAACCACTGAGATTTGGAGTCATTTGCTACTATAGCAAATCAAATATGGTTTGTTTGAAAACTCTGATTTTCAAATTTCAAATTTTTCTTTATTTTCACAGACAAAGGAAACCATAGTTTTTTTCCTTTCCCCACCAAAAAATATAACCTTTCTTCCTAAGAAAGAATTTGTTACACATCCATCATTAGAGGGAAATGGAAAAACTTCTGGCTATCTTTACACAGCTTAACCATTGATCTATGCTTCTAGGCATAAAATTTTAGAAATCATACAGCCTAGTCACAGAGCAATTTCAGTACCTATAACGAGTCTGGTACTATAGTAATATATTAGGTGCTTTACATACATCTTTTCTAGTTTTTACAACAAAGAGAGGATATAAAGATTATTATCCACGTTTTACATATGAGAAAACAAATACTCAAACAGGTAAGAAATGTCCCTGAAATCACGAAGTGTCAAAAGAGTTCAGCTAAGCTACTCCATAGTATTGCTTCCTCGGCATCCATTTTGTTTGGCCAAGCAATCTGTGGAACCTTAAACTCACATCGGTCTGTCATGCAAGCACATGACCTAGAAGGTAGCCATAGAACCCAAGCAATTGTTAAGTCCCTGATAGGAGAATCCAACAGCCCTTGTGAGCAAGTCTCCCCTACCACCTAGAGCCTGTATTCCATATGTGTCCTTTATTTAAGACTCACATGAAGCTTATAAAAAAAAAATCCTGTTCTTTTGTTTTGAACTGACTGATCTGGCTTTAGCATGGGAACCCCAAAGCATTCTACCCACCGGACTCCAATAAAAACATGTGCACCAGGTCCTGCCTCCCTCTGTCTGTATTCTAACAGACCTCCCCATGGGGTTCCTCAAGACATGCTGTGTACTTCATCAAGGTCTTGTGAGTCAACTTCACTCTTTCAATTTCTCTTCAATTTCTCAAGAGTGCCGCTGAACTGGCACTTAACAAATGTTAATTTACCAAAAGGTAACACAAAGCCAGTAATAGAGAAAAACAGAAGTTCATCCTCTCTCTGTCTCATCCTAGTACAGCTGATCGTTAATCTAAAATAATTGACTATTACATTTTCCCATGTGTCATCACATTGTGACAAAAATCAGACTCGCAAAAAAACATTTTAAAGGTCCTATTTTGGCTTATTTATTTATACCTTGCATAATTGCAAAAGAAGCAAAGCTGAAACAGTGGATGGAATGTTGTGTCTCTTCATTCTTGGGTAAGCCAACCAAAGTTGTGTGAAGTAGAATATGGAGGTCATAAGATGGACATTACAAATATAGAAACATTATTAGACCTGAGAATTACTCTCTAATATATGTCTAGTAGATGACTCATGAATTTACAAAAAATGTACATCCATGAAAAAATTCATCCAAAGGCTTCCCATTTTACTTAGAATAAAATTAAAACCTCTCACACTTCCTAGAATACTATACTATTTTGCCTTTTTCTCTCTCCAATCTCAAATATTTCAATTCTGCCACATTTTTCCTCGGCTAGACACACTGAGATTGACTGATTGATTGATTGATTGATTGATTGTTTTCTTTCAAACCCACTGATTCATTCTCACCTTAGGGCCCTTGCACTTCTGCATATAACGCTTTTCCCTCAAAACTCCACACTGGTGACTCTCAGTCAACATTAAGGTCTGAATGCTAAGGTCACTGTCTCAGAAAAGCCTTTCTCAACAGCCTCCCCAGTCACAATTTGTTTTGTTGTCCTTTCTTATCTTCTTTGTAGAATGCAAGTATTTCTCTACATATATAGTGTTTTTCCTCCATCGACTAGAATGGCAGCTTTATAAATACAAGTCCTTGTCTTACTCACTTTCATATCCGCAGTGCCTAAAATAGTGTTAGCATATAAGAGACACTCAAATACCTGTGATGGAAATTTCTCCATCACAAATGCATCCTGTGTTAAATTTATAAATTCCCTAAGTACAAATAATGAGGAAACAATTACTCATTCCCTAAACATCTGAGTTTATTAATCTCTTGACATAGTTTTTACAGCACTGTTGGCTATAAATACACCTGCTGGGAAATAGAATAGCTCAAAATAGTAGAGAAACTGCTGCCTATGTCCGTTTCTTCACTCAAGATATGTATTTAATGACTAACAACTTGTTAATTCTCAATTTCAGTTAGTATTCATTAAGTATTCCAAGAGATGAAAATATAGTAACAGATTTTATTTTATTTAATCCATACAAATAGAGTGTCTTACCATACTATTTTAATCTTCTTTTAATGGAAGATAAAGACAGCATCAAATTTGTTAATATATATCTTTAACAAAAACTATTCAAATAACTTATCAAAATAGAAAAAGATAAGTTGGGGGTAGAACAGGTAGTTAAAAACTACATAAAATTATATAATTGCCCTGAAACTATAATTTACATATGCAAAGAAATGATGAAAATATTTAATTTAATGTAAGATTTTATACAAAAATATTTTAAAGTATGATGATATCATGATTCTATTAGTGCTAATCCATTAATCTCTATGCCTGGACAGGAAGAAATTTTTAGAGTTTCTTGCATTTGAACTCCGAGAAAGGACCAAGGTCATAGTTACATGGAAAAAATTAGGATGAAATCAATCTTGACTTTCCCATTATACAGCATCAAGCACATGCCTTCCTTATAGATAGTAGCTGCTCAATAAATATTTGTTGGATGAAAGTTAAGTAAATGGTTAATGAATTATCTAAAAATTCTAAAAATTCATTTCAGGAATTTATTTTACCCTCTTCATCTGTGAAATTGCTGGGCTAGACAGTTAACAAGTAGCAGAGGGGGTGTTTTTCCTCTCGCAACAATGCTAAGAAGTGGAAAAATAAATCCAAATGTAGCATCACTTATAGATTCAGGTTCAAAGTCTCTCATATCAATTTAATCTGACACTAAGTAGGTCTTGATTTCATCATTCCATCTTTTTTCTCCCCGGAGGTTGTTGTGCATAAGTCTTTTTTTTTTTTTTTTTTTCTGATTACTTTTTCAAATCACAGTACAAAAAACATATTTCTCTGGGGTTTAGGCCACCTGTATAGACCCTTTCTCACTGCTAGTACCCAACAAACGTCTGTTCTCTCCTTTTCATTCATTGAGGACTTTGGAACTAGCTCACAGCCTGCTAAATCCTTTCTACTATCTCTCAAAGAGATTTCTATTTTCATGTATACAAAATCTGATAAACTCACCTTGATATTTCTGGACCTTATTAAATTCCGTGACCTCATCTGCCCTCTCCATCAATCACACATCCCCTGGGCTGCCTTCATGTCAGAAGCTGTTTTAATACAAAATCTGAAACTTCAGTAGCTGACTCCCTGCCTGCTATTCGTCCTCCTGTTCTCTACCTGGGTTCCTCCACCCAAACTTTGACCTAAGAGGTCATGTTTTGACCCCTCAATCTTATCTTCCTCTGTGATCCCTCTATGAGTCTATGATCTCTCATGTTTATTTTACCCCTTGTTCCATCCCTATTTGATCATATATCAATCAATTTGATCATATAAACTATGAACCGAACTATCTATAAGCATGCTTATTGTTTTGGTGGCAGTGGTGGTGGTGGTTTGATTTTTTTAATGCTTTCCTACCTTTTTTTTTTTTTTTCATCCTCCCAGGAAAACTGCAACCAGGGTGATTAACACTACTGAGAAATCACACAGTTTTAGAAAAATGGACCTGTATACATTCTTGGCCTCCAATCCAACCTCCATCAGGCCCTAACAGGATTTTTAATTTGTTAATCCTAGAAATACTATACCAATTTTATCTTCCTAGGTCTTTCTGCTTCCTTTGACTCTTCAAATTTTCTATTCTATGGACTTTTGATATTTCATTCTTCAGATTTTCTTTGTGTCTTCCAGCTCTTCCTACTTTTTATGTTTGTCAGACTTCTATAATTTTATCCATACCTTTAATGGTAGTATTTCTTCCTTTTTCAGTTCACAGTTCTACTAATGGTATAGGCTCTCCTAGAGGAAACTCATTCATTTTTTACATAATGGTGTTAGTCACAAATCCGTATTTCCAACCGAGATTTGCCCCTGAGCTTCAGACTCATACATTCAAGAGCATGGTGGATATCTAGTTCTATCTAGAAAGTATGTAGTGCCTGAAACTTATCATGCTTTATTTGGTTACTCCCCCAAAATCCATCTAATATTCCTAGCTAGTAACTTGTAGACATTTATGATTTTTTTTTCTTTTCCCTCACTTCCCATATTCAAGAAACCAGTAAGTCCCATTAAATTATTCCCAGAGATATTCGCTAATCTTTGTCTTGTCCATTTCTACTGCCTTCATACTGCCTTGGGTCTTCTTCTCTTTTGGCTTGGCATACTGCAACTACTTCTCTTTGTTCAGAATTGTCAAAATGACATATGGAAAGAACAGTCTGGCCCAGTCACCCCTCCTCCTGATACATTCCCTATGGGGTAAAGTCTCACACCATATTTGCCCCTTGCCTAACTTTCCAGACCCTTTTCTCTCTTGCTCTCACCTTGTACACTACACAGATGTATGCCAGGAGTATTGTATATAACCACACACACTCTCCAGTTCAGTCCTTCTTCTGGCAAGTTCTGATATAGTCTTTCTAATTCACCTCAGGAATCATCTTCTCCAAGAAGTCTTCCCTGACCTCTCTATGGTTTTGTCCCTGCCACAGGGATTAGGTTCCCAATTTGGTACCCTCCTAGTGTCCTAAGTATATGTTTATTTCTGCATTTTCCACACTGTGCTATAAACATCTGTTTATCTCTAAATATCTAAGTCGAAAATTCACTACCTAAGGGTAGGCACTGGTTCTTATTCATCTTTGTAGTCTCAGCACTTAGTATAAAATTTGGCAAAAGTAGGTTTTAAAAATATTTGTTGAACTATTTTATACTTCAAAGCATTCCAATATTTTATCTGGATGGTCTATCCAACTTTTCTCTATGAATACCCTACATATTTTGGTAGATTTTGGACTGCCTGTCATGTTTCAGCCCCCATTTTAACTCTTTTGTTTCCAAGGTTGAATGTGATCCCAGCCTGGCTAGTCATGGTGCCCATCGCCTTGGACACAGTGTTTAGTCTGGAGATAGATGCTTGAGTAAAGCAAGGCCAATTCGAATTTTTCCCTAGGCTTGAGAAACGAAAGTAAGAGTGAGGCATTCTTTTCCACATGGGTTGCTAAGTGGAAGGAATGTCAATCTGTGACTGATGGTGGTAGCTATTACCACCAGCCACACGGAGGAAATCTCTTTGCGGAAGGAGAAACCAAAAGCAGAAGCTGAGAAGTGCTGGGAGTCCTGGTGATCTTGTATGAATCCTAAAACCAGCTGTGTCTGAAATTGGATCCCACCCTAGCACCTCCCTGTTATCTAACCCAACAAAATTCCTTGAGCTAATTAAGTCTGCCATTGATTTTTTTTAACGTTTAATTTTTTTTTTTTTTTTTTGAGAGAGAGAGAGAGAGAGAGTGAGTGGAGGCGGGGAGAGAGACAGAGACACACACAGAATCCAAAGCAGGCTCCAGGCTCTGAGCCTTGAGCACAGAACCCAATGCGGGACTTGAACTCATGAGCTATGAGATCATGAATTGAACCAAAGTCTGATGTTCAACTGGCTGAGCCACCCACATGCCCCTGTCATTGATATTTTAAAGTGAGAGTGACATCTAGAGCATCATTCAAAGAATGATTTGGTCCCTAACATTTCTCTAAACTTACTACCCCACAATATAACATACTCTGAGTTCTCTCAATCAAATTTTTTTTTTTGCATTCATAGATAATAACTAAGGTTTCCTCTCTCTTTCTCTGTCCTTTCCTCCAAACACACACCCATAGTATATACTATATACATGTGTTTTTACTTCAACTCCGTTGGGTTACATTCTCTTTCAAAGACATGTTTTATTCTTTTGGTGTGTCCCCAAATACTATTTTATGTAATTGTCAAAAAGTCAAAAGACTGTTTACTTCTATTCCATTAGTAACATTTATTGAATATCTACTATGTCTAAGTCAGTGCTATAGTCACTAAAGGTTTGAGATAGATTTTATGTTTAATGTTTGTGTGTCCAATATTTCTTCCTTTGGGGAACCATATATCCCCTATTTCATCATTCAGAGTCAATCTGCCTCGAATATGTGATTCAACTGGAAGTGGACCTAGCAGAAGTGATCCTAGCCCAAATGATAGGCAACTAATGACTTAGGAAGTAGTCAATGACATGAAACATCCTTCCAAGCTATCAGAATGCCATCATTTTGTCTGACTGGTATTTCTAGGTGTAGGTTTATCACTTGGGGGTAGCCTATATGAAAGTGATCCCAGGGAGAGGCAGAGTCATGTTATGAAAATATAGAATCTTATAATCTCTCAAACACTTAATTCCATCTATACCAGAAAGAGTTTGTACATGGGAAGGAGACAGAAATAGACACTTTTCTAAAGAAGACATCCAGATGGACAAACAGGCACATGAAAAGATGCTCAATGTCACTCCTAATCAGGGAAATACAAATCAAAACCACACGCAAATACAACTTCATGCTGGTCAGAGTGGCTAAAATGAACAAATCAGGAGACTATAGATGCTGGAGAGGATGTGGAGAAATGGGAACCCTCTTGCACTGTTGGTGGGAATGCAAACTGGTGCAGCCACTCTGGAAAATAGTGTGAAGGTACCTCAAAAAATTAAAAATAGACCTACCCTATGACCCAGCAATAGCACTGCTAGTTATTTACCCAAGGGATACAGGAGTGCTGATGCAGAGGGGCACTTGTAACCCAATGTTTATAACAGCACTATCAACAATAGTCAAATTATGGAAAGAGCCTAAATGTTCATCAACTGATGAATGGATAAAGAAGATGTGGTTTGTATATACAATGGAATACTACTTGGCAATGAGGAAGAATGAAATCTGTCCATTTATAGCAACATGGAGGGAACTGGAGAGTGTTATGCTAAGTGAAATAAGTCAGGCAGAGGAAGACAGATACCATATGTTTTCACTCATATGCAGATCCTGAGAAACTCAACAGAAGACCAGGGCGGGAGGAAGGAGGGAAAAAAGTTACAGAGAGGGAAGGAGGCAAACCATAAGAAACTCTTAAATACTGAGAACAAACTGAGGGTTGATGGGGGGTGCGGCAGAGGGAAAAGTGGGTGATGGGCATTGAGGAGGGCACCTGTTGGGATGAGCACTGGGTGTTTTATGGAAACCAATTTGACAATAAATTTCATAAAAAAAAAAGAAAGAGTTTGTGCACCTTGGTCTTTACCTTAAGTAAGACAAAATTTGCTAATTTCTTCTATTTGTCTTCTTTCTTAAAATAATTTGAATTGAAAAAAATAATAATTTGAATTGTATTTTGTCTTTTTACTTCCAACTGAACGAGTCTTGATTAATAAGCATGAATCTCAAAAGCCAGAGCCCCTCTCTCAAGGCAATTTTAGACCACTGGAAGTGGGGTGAAGGACATGTGCAATGTACTGTAGTATGCTATGCAAAGCAGCATATAAAATGAATTGGGAGTCCAGAAGAAGAATTGCCTATTTAGAAGAGAGGAACTATAGATCTATGGATAAAAGTTAAAGTTTAAATGTGAAGAAACACATGAAAAGCATAATTAATAGTTATTGAATTGATAAAATACAATTTGGAAATGTTTTAAGAGCAAATTACCTGATTTTCTTTCAAAATCATTAAACTGTTTTCACTGAAAGAAAAGAATATAGAGGAAAAAACTTCCATTATACAAGAGCTATGCACAGTTTCAAGTGGGTTGTGCAGGTCAGTGTTGCAGGTGCTAAGGGAATGTGCTACAAAGATATCAAAGTCAAGTAAATATCTCATCATGAGTTATTGTTTTAGGAATGACCATTCTTGCCCTACATAAAGTTCTTTTGGGAAAATAAAAGGCATAATGAATAGCTTATCTTGGATAACCTTGCTTTATTTCTAAGTTCAAGGAACAGATAGCTTCATAAAATGCACATAAGCAGATTACCTCAAGGAACAAAACTCTGGGCATAGAGTGGGTCAAGGATAGTCGTCCCAAGTGGGTTTCTTTTGCAGTTTTTCTCTATCTTAAAATATAACAATGCTCCAGCAGAAAATATATAGTGGTTAGTACATCCAGTGACAGGAACAGTTGTTACTGAGGGGGGAAACTATCCAAGCTTATATATTGTCATAAGTCAAAACTAAACTAACCATCTTCCCTCTCCTAAATCTGTTCTTTCTTCTGTATTTCCAGTCTCAGAAAATGGCATGATGGTGAAGCAGGCACTAGAGCTAGAATCCTGGGAAACATTTTAAATCCATTTCCCTCCTTCCTGACACCTGTTTTCTAAGTGTGATTTATCCATTTCAGTGCATCATCTTGGAAGCAGCAGCATCTTCACTAACCATTTATTTCCATTTCTACTTCTGTGGCCTTAATTCTGATGTCAGCACCTCTCTTCCTTGTCTAATTCTACTACTAGTGACAGAGACTTGCAAGAGCAAACATGGAAGTTTGCAAGCTAGACTAGAGGGGAAACGACAAAAAAACAAACAAAAACATTTGTTTAGAAAGAAAACACCCAGGTCACACTGGAGCAACAAAACAGATTAAGGGGATGCCGTGTTTTTGGTTTGGAGCTAAACTTGGAGGAGTATAGAGAGGGAGGATTAAAGATTTAGGGGAGAAGGAAAACAGGAAGTGTGTAGACGCTACAGAAGGCAAATGTGAGGTGGCCTGGATTAATTCTGAAGCAGTGTGGCATTACCTCGGGGACTTTTATATGTCCCAAATGCACATGCATAATTGGGTCACATCATTAAGAGTGGCCTGGGTAAGATGGTCCCCCAGGACCTTTATGATCTCCCCACCTTCACTGAATTTTCCACATTACTGAAAGTCTTTTTCTTCAGTTACCTTTTCATATTTCCTTCCTGCTTAAGACCTTCCAGTGGCTTTCTAATGGCCATGCTCAGCATGAGCCATGCTAATAACCATCAACTATCTTGATATTTTGGTGCCAGAGAAAGAGACTTACAATCTATGCTTAGAACAGTCAAGTTTATGAGAGAAACAACTGAATGCAATTGACCATAATCCTCCATCTTCCTTTTACTGGCCATGCAGAGTGGGCGTACTAACACTGCATCTCTTACTACCCCTACTACTTTCTTTTTCCTTTCCTTTCCTCCTTTCCCTCCCTCCCTCCCTCCTTCCATCCTTCCTTCCTTCCTTCCTTCCTTCCTTCCTTCCTTCCTTCCATACATGTGGTAGATGCAAAACCTCTGCTACTTTCATGTCCTTAATCAAAGCTCTAATTTCCCTGTATCCTCCTGGGATTTTGCATATTTTCTATTGTACCACTCAGAAAAGGACTGAAAGATGGGTTGGGAATTGATGTGTATGTCCAACTACCACTTCTTACACACAGCTCTTCAAAATTGGGAGAATCATTATACTTTCAGCAGTGGAAGCCACATGGGTACACTAAATAGGTCAAATGGCTCCACTCACAGGTCTCTCTAGCCTCTCTTTCCCATCAGTTGAAAGAGGATACCTCCCACAGGGCATGATAGGATGGTGACTTTGGCACCTGTATCCAAAAGAATCATAAAAGTTTGAGTTCTTCCCCTGCCAGAAGAACCTCTCCAATGTATTTGGATGGGTGATTATGGGCTTTGTCTTCCTTTTGGAACAGGGAGACCTGGGCCTCACACTGTTTTCCTCCTTAAAGCAGCTAAAATTGGATTAGAAGACAATAGATGGTGAGTGTGGCCTTGCTACCAAGCAAGTGGTATCGTCTAAATGTTTGTGTCATCCTAAAGTTCCTCTGTTGAAACCCTAATGCCCAATGTGAAGGTATTAGGAGGTATGAGAAGTTATTGTTTTAAATCTTGAAGGTGGAACCTCAATGAATGGTGCTCTTCTAAGAGATCTCACAGAGCTCCATCATCCCTCCCACTGTGTGAAGACACATCAAGAAGTTTGCAACCAGAAGAAGCCCTCACCTAGCCACACTGCCACTTGACCTCATCCCTCCAAGCCCCCAGAACTGTGCAAAATAAATTCTTGTTGTTATAAATCTTGGTTATTTTATTATCTCAGCCCAAATGGACAAAGGCAGCAAGGAACATTTAACTTACAGTTTGAAGCTGAGCTGGGACAGCTTGTGGCTCAATCTAAAAAACTTTCCATACTGTCTGTCCACCCAAAGACTAAGGTCATTGTTATTGCCACCCTCTGTGTGAGCCCTAGGGACTATTACTCAATGGCTATGGCCACAAAATTTTCTGTTGGAGCTGGAGTGTTTGCCTCTTTTGGCCAATTCAAACTTGACTCACAGTTTTTCCTAGGGAGTCCATCTTAATTGAGGGTATTTGCTTCCATATCATCACTACAACATCCCTTCAATCTCACCTGATTTTCATGTAAAATCTAGTGGGATTTTCCAGGGTGGTAATGCTGACTACAAGAATTTACCTAGATATATTTCAGTCATTTCTCATCCTCTAGTGAATGACTTTCAGTAGCATTATAGACCCAATTCTCCCAGTAGCCTCAGAATACTAGGCAGAATGTAATTTATGAATGAAACACTATCTGTCTCAAGAAAATCTCTCTAAGAAGGCCAAAGATCCCTTAGAGCATGCAGGACCCACTGCTGAATACCCAGAAACATTATTTCAGACAGAGAGGTCAGGGAAGGCTGGATCAAGGAGATGATATTTTGGAAGGATCTGATTAGAGTGTAAAAATGAGCCATGTAGACATTTGAGGGAATTGTGGTTCAGTACAGAGACAGCAAGTTCAAGAACCCTGAGGCAAGAGCCTTATGGGTATATTAGAGGACAAATAAACAAACGAGTGTGACTGGAGTGGTAAGAGGGGAGTAGGAAATTGTTATTTCCAATATAATGTTTAAAGGAAGAACTACCAGGGACCTGGGTGACTCAGTCAATTAAGCATTAGCTCAGGTCATTAGCTCAGCTTTAGCTCAGGTCATGATCTCACGGTTTGTAGGTTCAAGCCCTGCTTTGGGTTCTGTGCTGACAGCTCAGAGCCTGAATATTGCCTCAGATTCTGTGTCTCCCTTTCTCTCTGCCCCTACCCTGCTTGCACCCTGTCTGTCTCTCTCAAAATTAAATAAACATTAAAAAAATTTAAAGGAAGAACGATTAAAATATAACAACCCTATAATTTATTATTACACTTCAATATTCATCCATCAGAAAGTCTTAGTATTATATGTTTTCCCGTATTTCCTCACATATATCCTCTCACATTTATTTACATTTTGCCTTCCCTGCTTCTTGGTGGCGGTGGTGGTGGTGGTCTTTTTTTTTTTTTTTTTTTTTAATTTTTTTTAACGTTTATTTATTTTTGAGACAGGGAGAGACGGCATGAACGGGGGAGGGTCAGAGAGACAGGGAGACACAGAATCAGAAACAGGCTCCAGGCTCTGAGTGGTCAGCACAGAGCCTGATGCGGGGCTCAAACTCACGGACCGCGAGATCATGACCTGAGCTGAAGTCGGCTGCTTAACCGACTGAGCCACCCAGGCGCCCCGGTGGTGGTGGTCTTAACTCATCTGTCTCCTAAATTGCATTGGTAGGGTATTATGCTTTCTTAAGTTGCATATTTATGGAGCATTGGACCGAACATTTACTCACAGAGTGCTAAACGCATTTTGCTCTACTACTGAAGCCAGAAGGAAAATGCCCATTTCCTTTTGAGAATGTGGAGGAAGATGTCAGGTAAAGAAAGGGTTAACCATGTATGTGAAGTTGAGGATGATTATATTGGCCTCTGAGTAAACAAAGAAATGGAGACAGCTCTGCTCTCTTATTGTAATTGCAAATTTATTTTTTATAGTTTTACAGTTTCTATTTTCCTTTAAACTGCCTTAATCTGTCTTCCTGCTGTGACCTATTTCCAGTAATGCATATTCAATATAAAAATAGTAGATCAAATCATATCAGAATTCAAGCTACTCCTTGTTGAGCAGAAACGTGTACTTTTATATAACACCGAAATCAATTCCCCTCATACTAATTATTTAATTTCCATAATACAGTGACAGTCTTCTGCCATTAAGTGTTCACATTTAAAACTTGTTTTGTAATGTTTTAATAGTTCCTTCTTTAAACAACACAGTGAGGAAATATAGTTACTATTTTATAGATCAAGCAATTGGGCTAGAAAGTTGAAATATTGATCGAAGACCTTACAATGAGGTTTTGCTTATGCTTATAACCAGAGTGTCATTTGATTTAACTTATCTTTCACTTTAAATGGGTTGATTGAATGAAAAATTAATCAGTCAAACTGACATTGATCATTCTAGGCTGGTGTTTCTCAAGCTGTGGCCCTCAAACTGTCTGCCCTGGAATCTTCACGATTCTTCCTCTAATACCCAATCTGCTAAATGAAAATTTCTCAGGCTAGAGCATTTTAAAGTATTCCAGATGATTCTTGGGTATCGTGAAATTTGAAAACGATAGTTGGTGGTAGGCAATGTTAGCACAGGGCAATCAAGATGTTTCCTGAACTTCGTATTTCAGGGAAGTAACATTGTAATAAGACCTGAGGTCAAGCATCTAGACAGGTGGAGATCCTTGATGCTAACTAAACCACGGAGGAGTGGAGCTTGCTAAAGGTTTAATAATTCTAAATGGGCTTCAGACATTAAATGCAGCCCTGCAGTCTATCCAAAGACGTCTGAAAATTTTCTCTATTTTGATTTTACATATGTAGAAAGTCATCCTCAAGTAGCCAAACTGTGGTGTACATATATGATAAGGAGAATTAGAATATGTGAACTACTCTATTTTTTGTGATTCAACTATTTAATAACACCACAAACTGTAAAAATCAAAAACTGTTTCATTTGTTCCTTAAGGAACATCCAATCTAATTTCCCCAGGAATTCAACAACACCTTTGACAACATGTGACTCTTAGTAAGAGCTAATAACAATGGCAAAAGTAGCACTAATGTGTAACCTGGTCTTACCTGAAGAATGCCTATCATGCTTCACAATGCAGCCTGCTCCACTGTTTTATAGTTCAAATTATTAGGGAATGTGTTAGTTACATTAACCTAAATCTGATTGCTTATGATTTTCATGGTACTTCGGTAGGAAATAAAAACATGTTAATTTCCCCATCACTTCTCAGTTAAAGTATTTTCAACATGGGCTCATTCCCACCTCACTTCCCACCCAACTTCCCAGATGATATTGACCAAGATATAGGAAAGATACTAACAACAAGAGTCCCCACCAGTGCTCTAACGTTAGCCTTGGAGCTACAGCTGTGAGTCTGTAATGAGTCCAAAATATCTAAGGTCACTCATTCAAACCCTTTCAGCCCAGCATCCTTTTTACCTTCACTAAAACTTTTTGCGTCCTCACACAACAGATAACTGTCACCCTGACACCTTATCCTCTCTTTTATTCTTACTTCTGAGTTTACTTCTTTTCTTATCCAAAGTGGACCCATACAGTGCACCTGTTGTTTCTGTCACCAGGATATTCGTGATTCCCCAGCTTGAATCAATGCAACAATCTGCCTTTTAACTCAGATAAGCAATCAATGTCAATTAGAATTCTGATGCAAAAATTGCTCTGACTTCCATTCACCATAAAAATCCCTTCATTTACTCATTTATTCACTTTTTCAGGAAATCTTTACTGACTACCTACTTAGCATCTAGTGTGCCTGATGCAGACTTCCATATATTCTCAGATTCTCCAGTGATTCACTTTCCCTTGCAGCAGATGAGCTAGATCTTTGAGAAGAACACTGATGATAGCATGAACTGTTGGTAATTCTATCTACCCCTTGACATAAATTTAAACAGTTATTTCTGTTTTTAAAATGGGAATTTGTCTCAGCACGATTGATGTTTCAAGAAACAACTTAAGTGCAACTCAAATTTGATATTGGCTTAGGCATGCTTTCGTCCATGAGAAGCACCAGGTAAACATAGAAAGCTACACTAAGTTGAACTGAGCTCACAGAAATAAACGAAATGCACCCACAAACATCTACCAGCTCAGTTCCCCCATATGTGTTATGATCCACACCCATCCACACCTAGCACTGCTACTTTCCAGGCCATTTTAGCCAACTCTTCTTTCTCCAGTTCATGCTGACTCACAAGCTAGAATCCTTCCAACATCCACTTCCCCAAGTTTTTTTCAAGGTAAAGTGTCATCTTTATTGTAGTGTATCTGTATTAATTACCCACTTAAGAATGTGTAAAACTGTGCTAGCATTTAATAAAATTTGCATCCATTTTATTAAAAGTTCATTTCTTTATTTTTATAGAGGGTGGTAGAGGCAGAGAGAAAGAGACAGAGAGAGAATCTCAAGCAGACTCCACACTATCAGCACAGAGGCCAATGAGGGGCTTGAACTCAGGAACCATGAGATCATGACCTGAGTCAAAATCAAGAGTTGGAGGTTTAACTGGCTGAGCCACCTGGCACCTTGGCATCAATTTTTTTAAAAAAAGATATTGGTATTTTTGTGTGTATAACTGATGCAGGTTTTGAACGTGGTCCACCTAATCCCACTGTTTCCATAACTCCTATATATTTTTTTTAAGTTTATTTATTTTTGAGAGAGAGGGAGAGAGAGAGAGCGCAGGGGAGGGACAAAGAGAGAGGGAGGGAGAGAGAGAATCCCAAGAAGGTTCCATGCTGTCAGTGCAGAGCCCAACACAGGGTTCACACTCATGAACCATGAGATCATGAACTGAGCCAAAATCAGGAGTCACATTCTTAACCAATTGAGCTACCCAGGTGTCCCCATAACTCCTGCATTTTTTATCGCATGATTTTGCATTGCCTAAAGGGATGGTTAATTTTATGTGTCTACTTCGTTAGGCCACAGTATTGAGATATTTGGTCAAATACCAGGCTAAACACTGCTATAAAGCTATATTTTATGGGAGATTAATGTTTAAATACATAGATATAGTAAAGATCACCCTCCATAATGTGGGTGGGCATCAACCAATCAGTTAAAGGTCTTAAAAGAGTGTGATTCCCTGAGGAAGAGGGAATTCAGCCTCCAGACTGTCCTTGGATAGGAACTGCAATGTCGGCTCTTCCCTGGGTCTCCAGCATGCTGCTCTGCCTTGCAGATTTTGGACTTGCCAACCTCCATAATTATGTAAGCCAATTACTTAAAATCTCTCTCCCTCCCTCTCTCTCTCTCTCTCACCTTTTTCAATAGATGAAAGAGACAGAGAGAGGGAGAGAGAGAGAGAGAGAGAGAGAGAGAGATCCTATTGGTTCTGTTTCTCTGGAGAATCCTTACTAAAACAGCTGGTGATTTTTAGGAACATATATATGTCATATTACAGTGACCTGACTGTACCTCTGAACTCATTCTTACTGTTTTCCAGCCATTGCAAAGAGCAGGGCACTTCTGCTGTGTC
This sequence comes from Panthera leo, assembly GCF_018350215.1. Classification (NCBI taxonomy): domain Eukaryota; kingdom Metazoa; phylum Chordata; class Mammalia; order Carnivora; family Felidae; genus Panthera; species Panthera leo. The sequence continues at coordinate 31,484,737 of NC_056687.1, forward strand.
AGACAAATTCGTCCACTGCTGTTCTATATTCCATTTCTTCCTATTTCCCCTGGAATCTTGCTATTTTACTTTGTCTTTGTTCGTATCCTGTCACCTCTTTCCCTGCTGCTTCCTTTCCTTCATTATGTAAACTCAGATCACAAGGGCCAGAAGTTGGAGTGGAATGAACAACTGTTAGGATAGTTTTATTCTAGGTTATAGGAGAAGATGATCATGTTTCCAAAGAGGACCTTAACAATAAAAATGAGAAAAATCTTAAAAACATGTTGAAAGTAGAATCAACAGAATTTGGCAACCAGCATGTGGCCAATTTTGGGTGAGGGCAAAAATCAGTCTGTTTTTTCTCCCAATCATTTTTTTTTTCAACGTTTTTAATTTATTTTTGGGACAGAGAGAGACAGAGCATGAACGGGGGAAGGGGCAGAGAGAGAGGGAGACACAGAATCGGAAACAGGCTCCAGGCTCCGAGCCATCAGCCCAGAGCCTGACGCGGGGCTCGAACTCACGGACCGCGAGATCGTGACCTGGCTGAAGTCGGACGCTTAACCGACTGCGCCACCCAGGCGCCCCTCCCAATCATCTTGATAAGTAGTTGTGGCAGTTTTACAAAATTTAAAAAAAAAAGGAGAGGATTAATTTTGGACATAATTTTAATTTTTTGTATAGTCTTCAAATGTATTAATGAATATGTTTCCAATTAACTCCATTTCTTATCAATTCTCCAAACTACTCTTGACAATTTTTCTAATGTATCCTTCTTTGTGGGGTGCCTCTCTGCCCCAAGTGTTTGTATGACTTGTTTATAGAATAATCCCTAGCTCATCTTTAGGTTGCAAACAACTCCTGATTCTCTGATATAATTTTTATTATACCAGATAGGCTGTAGTTGTTAATGTTTTTTTTTCCTGTAATATTCTTGATAAGGAAAATCATGTATGGCTACCAACTGACACAGTGCTTGGCACATATTAGCTACTCAATGAATGTTTCTTAAACTAAGTGAATTTTTGGGCCAACGAATATGATTGTGTTCTGCCTTCACCTCCCCACTAAATCTGAATTCTGGAATGAAACTCCAGCTTGGATGGCAGGGACCTGTTGATTCCAGTTTAAAAAATTCTGTAGCTCTAGCTCCTAATGACCTGTCCTCTGAACACATGGGAAATTATAAACCTAATGGTCATAGAGTCAATATTTTCCAAACAATAGGATGAAAAAGTCTGATTTCTTGATAAATTCAACACTTCCACTGCACCAACAACTTCTCCAGTGTTGACAAGGATGCCATCTGGGAACAAAGTTCAGCACAGCAGATCCTGATAATGCCAATGACCTCTTCATGGATTCTTAACATAGTCCACTGGGTTTGTGGAATTGGCAAATTAGAAAATTACTGTAACACTTAGTTGTATTAATTTCCTTGGGGCTGAATCAGTGGCATATATGGCAAGATATCTATGTGACACAATCAAGAGCCACAGTGAACTGAAACAATGAAATGTCATATAATTTACCCTGATTCTTAAAACTTCTTAAATTGATTCCTACCTTCCTCAGCTATAGTATATTCTTACAATGTAAATAATAAATACTGCTTAGCTACCAAATTCATTTTAAAAAATCTTTCATTTCTAGAAGAGTGAATTTTCTTAAAGAAGAAGTAGGTAAAATGTTGAATAACAATAACAGAGAGGGAGGCAAACCATAAGAGACTCTTAAATACAGAGAACAAACTGAGGGCTACTGGAAAGGGAGTGGGTGAAGGGATGGTTTAAATGGGCCATGGGCATTAAGGAGGGCACTTGGAATGAGTACTGGGTGTTGTATGTAAGGGACGAATGACTGGGTTCTACTCCTGAACCCAAGGTTACACGGTATGTTAACTAACTTGAATTTGAATTAAAAAATAAAATACAAATGAAAAATTTAAAAAAAGTAAAAAGAAACAGTAACAAAAACTTGATGTGAATCCTGGATTTACTCTTTACTAGCTGTGTGACCCAACAAGTTATCTAAATGGTCTGAGTTTATATATTTTTATCTCTCTATATCTCTGAGTTTATATCTCTTTAACATAGGAAAAGAGTATTTAATTTTAGGTTGAAATGGAGCAAATGTAAATGTAGATTTTAAGTGCCTACTACAGAGACTGTATTTCTTATATGCACAATAAAATAGCAGTGTCTTTACAATTTGCTCATAATGTAAGCACATACTGTATTTGCACTGTGTAATCTGATTTATTTTTCAAATTACAGCATTTGTGTTCTCATAAAATTAGCACATGCACATTATAAAACTTTTACACAGTTTAGAAGTATGAATAATAAGAGAAAGTCCCTCATATCAATCTGCAATTAACTATGCGCTGTAAACGCTGCCAAATGCGCGCGCGTGCGCGCGCACACACACACACACACACACACACACACACACACACACAAATACATACATATTAAGTAGGCTTCATGTGTAGCACAGGGTTGAACTCACGACCCTGAGAGCAAGACCTGAGCTGAGCTCAAGAGTCCGATGCCTAAACAACTGAGCCACCCAGTCACTGTGCCCCGTCAGGTATTTTTATGAATATATTTTTTCTACCAGAAAGAGGGATTTATTATATATATATTATATATATTATATATAGTTATTATATATATATAGTTCTATAACTGCTTTTCATTTAATTTGTAAAAAAAAAATTTCCCTAGTCACTCAGCCATCTTTAATAGCTATTGAATACTTATTTGTGTTTACAACCTAATTGAGGGAATTTTTTTATAACCAGTACAAGAATCCTAGGAAGAGAGAGAAGGCAGCCTTTGTTAAGAAAATGTTATGATAACCACACTGTAAGAGGGAGGGTGGCATCCTAGGTGTCAGGCTGGCAACTGGAAGTCCAAAGGAAGTGGGTATCTCTTCTCCCCTAAAAAAGAAGAGAATGTGGATGTTCTTAAGAGAAGGAGAGTGGAAGAGACCAGAAGCAGAGGAAGGAGTTAGCAGAGCTAAGGTGTGCGTGTGTGTGTGTGTGTGTGTGTGTGTGTGTGTGTGTGCATGTGCGTGTTAGGAGGGGTAGGATACAGAAAAGACCTCTCCTCTAAAGTGGAGATGTGGCAGAGAAAAAGAAGGGATATATCTAATGGGATTTTTCAGTAAGTCATAGGTCCTGTGAAGTGAAACTGAAAATAGCAGGATGTTCTTTAAGTGATTAACTTGTTATGGAAGTTGATAAAGGGATTGGTGAGGGGCAGAACAAATGATACCCTTATGTATGGCTCAGGGACTGATATCTGGATAACAAATAGAGATAGTATAATTTATTTATATGATGTCAAATACATGACAAACCTATCCAAAAGTCTATAAGGAAAATGTTTGTAAATATGCATCTTTGCATTTATTACTCCCATTATTTTATTTCTTTTTTAATTTAAGTATTTTAGCTAACTGACACAGTATTGTCTACTATGTTCCTTTCCTACTACCCAAGAATTCCCACAGATGTTCAACTTCTCTCCAATATGAATTTCATTCTAAATGAAAAGCATTCTTCATTTCCATCATGAATCTAGTTTTTTTATGAATTTTTGCAAAACACTCTGAGTTTAAGGTCTATCCTTTCTTAAAATTGAAGTTTATGGTTTACCATCTCCATGAGTACAAAATCGTTTATTTCCTTTCTGATTCTTTGTCACTTATCATTTGCTACCCATTGATTTGAGATGTTTTACATGTTCTATACATTTCCTGTCTGCGAAACTGAACTATAATGTGTGAAGGTAGTAATGTCATCTTATCTACAGGACTTATAGAACTCTCTCACTCTGTGAAGAAATATTTACCTAAAAATGCTTATAGTTTGAATTTCATATTTAAAGAATGTCATAAAGTAATGGTATCCTAACATTGCTAGCATTATGATTGCTCACAGAAGAAAATTTCTGAACAATAGTTTCTATTTTGTTCCACACAATTCCTTATATGAATTCAAGTTCTGAAAATAATGATAAAGAGATAGTTAATTATAACTTTATACTGAGCGCTTACCATGTGCCAGAGATTGTTCTTAAATTTTTACATAATTATTATATTTAATCCTTATAACAATCAGTGTGATAGGTATTATTATTTAAACTGAATTTACTGTTGAGTATACTATGGACTGAAATGGAGTAAATAACATACCTAAGGACACATAGGTAGTAGCAGTAAAGTTGGGAATTAAATTCAGGACTATTTGACTCTAGGTTTAAACCACTACTGCAGATCCCAACTCACTTAAATTAAACTACATTTCTTAAAGAGCTTGTGTTGAGTCACTCTTCAAATAATTTTTTTTTTAGATTAATTCATCCTAATAAAATAAGAGGCTGAAGTTAGCTTTGCTTTGTGAGTTAATTTAATGAGGCAATAGCCTCTTGAAAATCCTCTAGGATTTTAAATAAACTCTAGGTCAAAAGCAGACAAATTAGCATAACATTCATATTAATGCCTCTCAAAGTGTGTTACACAAGAAGTCAATGCTTTGAAATCTATGCACTGCCAGATATATTATTTTCAAAGGGACTTTGGTTACTCATTATGGTGATGGATGACTGTGATGAAAATATCAACATATGTCCAACTTTTTCCTTCAATGTTTTCCCCCATAAATATAACATAGTGATAGACAATGAAGATTATTTAATGAGACAAGCACAGGGATTATTTGCAATGGGTGCAAGTAAATTTGATTTTCAAATTATACAGTATGACATTCCTCATGATATTACCTACCGATTTTATTTGACCTTGCCATTGTTAGAATTAAGAAATGTCTGAACAGACAACAACCAGTTCAATAGTTTTCAATAAATTGACTGTACCTCGTTATAAAATGAATGTATGCACCCAAGGGAGAACATTTTTTTTCAAGGGGAGAACTTTTTTTTTTTTTTTAATCCATATGACTAATGGATTAGATTTAGCAAGCCCCCAGTATACTACCTAGCATTTGTATACTGTTTGTGATCTCCACAGCTGTGGTCCAGTTGACCTGAACATCACACATGAGTGGGTTGAACTTGAAGGTTCTCAAGAGAGCAGGTTGAACTATCTACCCTTGCAGTTAGTAAAGTTGTGCACATTTATATTTTACAGGAATAAATATTATATTTCTGAGTAGGACCTAACAGTATTCAGTTCGAAGCGAGATTAAACAAGAGCCGAAATGTGGCCGAACCAGCATTTGCCTGTGGCTTCAGGGTGCACATTTGGGAACACACCATGACACTGCCTGTCTTGAATAAATTTAGCCAAATACTGCTTGCAGGATTAGGCCATCCTACATGCTTAAGTAAGTCATTCAGCCCTCTCTGTCCATCAGAGTCTGCCCTTCTGGACTTTAACTGTCAGCAAATTCCTGGTTGCAAAATACTATGTTAAAGCTCCTATTTTTGCACAGCAAATATCCTGGGATCTTAGAATGTGAAAAAAGGGGAAAAAAGGAAAAAAGAAAAACATCTCTAAATGAGATTCTTGACCACAGCCTTGGTCAGCCTGGAAACCAGTCAGAGATTCTCTCACAATTCCACATTCATCTGGAGTAATCAGAATGTGAGATGTGGTTGGAAGAGCTATCTAATGCTTGGGCTGCAACTGTGTAATCTCAAAGAACTTACATTTTCTCCCTTGGCCTCAGCCATAAGTAAAGCATATGGTCTAGTATCTGATAGGGATACAAGTGACAGCTTCTGTTTCTAAAGGAGTGTCTGTGCTAACAAGGCTGACCTAGGACCAAATTAAGATTAACCCTGAGTCCTTATCATATTCAAGTGTCTATTAATATGAGAATAGTTGGACATATATATTTATTTTTTTCTTATAAAAAGAAGAATAAGATAAGAAATTATTTGCTATCGAATTATGACTCTATAATATTAATTTTTTTGAACAAATGAATTTACAAAAGGAATGCTTGCTCTTTTAGGCACCAAAAAACTATAATTTTAAATCTGTTAAATGTACAAGTTTAGCTGAAGAACCACTACTGAGCACAATTTCTCTGTGGCATATTGAATCCACATTAAAATGTTCTTTATCTCTAAACAGGAAGCTGTTGTTTAGCCAGGTTTTCCACAACATATATATTCAGAAAATGCCCCATAAATAGAAACAGTTTCTTCCTTGTGGAAGGAAATGTTAAATATAGTTACTGAGATGAGTGCTGGATCAATACATCAATATAGTTCAGGTTTCCTGATTTCCAGAAAGATGTGAAGCCTGAAGCAAACTAATACATAATTGAAGTTATAAAAAGAATCCATCATTACTTAGGGGCATTTTCCTCAAGAAATAGTATTTCCTCTCCCACAGATTATGCCTACTTTGTAGTTCTGAAAAGTAGTTTTTGCCAGAGTACCCTGATGATCAATTTCTCTCTAAAGACCCTTCCTTGCCTTTCACTCCTATTAGCAAATGTGATGGTTAATTTTATGTGTCAGCTTGACTGGACCACGGGTCCAGAATTTGTTCAAACATTATTCTGATTGTGTCTAGGAGGTGTTTTTTTGGTTAAGGCTAACATTTAAATTAGGAGCCTGAGAAAGTAGACCACCCCTCCCACCTACCCTATATGGGTGGTCCTCATCCAGTCAGTTGCAAGGCCTGAATAGAACAACAAGGCTGACTGTCCTGCAAGTAGAAGGGAACTCCTCCTGCCTGACTACAGAGCCCACACATCAGTCTTCTGCTTTTGGACTTGAAATAAAACACCAGCTCTTCTCAGCCCCTGAGCCTGTTATCTTCTAGAGTGGAACAACACCATGAGCTCTTTTGGGTCACCAGCTTGCCAGCGGCAGGTCTGGGGACTTCTGAGCTTCCATAATGAAATGGACTAATTCCTTCTAACATGTATTTATATCTTACAATATATATTTCCTCATATAATAAAGAAATAGTAATTCAATAACATGTTTTATAATGTCTATTTATATAATATATATCTTATCCTTTTAAAATTATATTTTGCCAGTTCCAATTTTCTAGAGAATGCTGACTGGTAGGTTATAGATGCATTTAAACAAATGTGCTAGATAGAAGAATTTTCCTTTATCAAGTAACTTGAAGTAAAACAGCTTCCTGTTTCAAAATGTGAGCTTCATTGATTTGGATTTTATCTGATAAGGAGATTTTTATTTGGGAAAGAACATTATAGTATAGAAAACATTACAGATAACTCTACCTCTGTGTAAAGATTTTACTGAAAGTTTGGCTTCTTTTTGGCATCCTACTTGTATCAGACTTTTTTTTTTCCCCTACCAAACACAAGGGTCTTTAGGAACTAAAGGAACTTTAGGAACAAAAAGAGTGTTTGCTCTTAACCCAAGGGAAATATAGTAAGAGTTTTGCTCTAACATACTCAAGAGCTTTTAGAGCTGTGGACCATTTATTAATTATCAGCCCTACCTATATGATTGTAAATTGATACCTACAGGTTAATACATAGTTATTGAGCTCTCCTTCCATGCTCATTCCATACTGTGAAACGGGAAAATAAAAGGAAATAAGATAGAGTCTCTATATGAGATGGCACATGTAATATTTATGTAATATATATTTAGATTTTGATATCTAGAAGGAGATTTATTATGAGGAATTGGCACACATGATTATTGTGGCTGAAAAATCCCACCATCTGAGTCTGCAGCTGGGGACATAGGAAAGCTAATGGTGTGATTTAGTCTGAGTCTGCAAATCTGAGAACCAGGGGAAATGATGATGTAAATATCAGTCTGAGGGTGGAAGAAGATGAAATGAGATACCCCAGATGAAGAGCTAGACAGGAAAAAAAAAAAAAGAAGGTGAACCCTTCTTTCCTCTGTCTTTTGATCTATTCAGTCTATCAGTGGATTGGATGATGCCCAGCCACACTGGGGAGGACAATCTATTTCACTGAGTCTACTGATTCAAATGCTAATCTCATCTGCAAACATACTCACAAACACATCCAGAAATAAGGTTTAATCTAGGCATCCTATGGCCAGTCAAGTTGACACATAAAATTAACCATCACAGGGGCTTAAGTAATTTATTCTATAATCTCTGTCTTTCCTCTTGTTTGTATTAATTCATTTGCTTGCTTTATTGTGATAAGTGTAGTAAATGAGTTTACCAGCTTCCAAATTCACAATGAGTAGACAGAACCCTTCTTGACACTATCCCTAAGGAAAGGTTGATTTACATGGGCAAAGGAAGAGAATCAGGAGTTAGTTCCTGAATTGATTTTGGCACCTGCCATTTGTAGACAATGCCTGTAATGACTTGGGACATATGCATGCAAGTAATAAGGCTAGTGGCAGCATGAATTTCTCCTAGTAGCTTCTTGATCAGTAGAAATGGACAAGTGGAAAAGAAAACCCAGGGAGGAGGATCTAAGCAAATTTGTCTTTAAACCATAAAGATTTATATTTCCTTTTTTTCTTTTATCACCTTGTTTCTGTTTCCTGACTCTTGGCTCTTTATAGTGTTTTGGTACCTGTTACAAAATTTATGCTTTATTTCTAAAAGCATTAAGAGTAGGGTTATAGGTTTTAAAGGATGAATGTGAGCTGCATGGTAGAGTGGTTAAGTGCAAAGCCTTACTAGTCAAATGGACATGTATTTGAGAGATGATTCTACATTTTGACAGGGAAATTTCTTAACTTCTTTATACCTAAGTGTCTAAACCTAAAATGGGAATAAAAAACAATGCTGGCCTCTTAGAATCATGTCAAGAACTATATTCACTGATATAAAAAAAGAATTGGGGTAGCTACAGGTCAGTGAGTCTCAGATGGTAGGAGGGTTTGGATGATCCCCTAGTAGAGAGTTCAGAAGGTGGGGAGAGGGGATGGGGACCCCATGTAACTTGAGATTGTCTCTCCTGCCTTTGAAACGTCATCCCTTAGACTCTGATCTATACCTCATACCAAGACAAAGATACAGTGTCAGATAAACACCATAACTGAATAAAATGAATTTAGTCATTTTCTGGATAAAGTTGAAAGCAAACTTAGAGGAAAAATTAACTTAATCATTGAAAACATGGTTAAACACTTGTTTAAAAAATCTTCACTAAATACATTATCCTAAAAACAATCTCAGAGGCAAATTAGCATACATAAGCAATACCACAATTTTTCCCTTAAAAAAACTATTTTGATTAAGGGTATTAGTAATGAAAGATATTTTCATCTATTTCAACAATACACAGGAAGCCTAAAATCAACTAAAATAAGCAAAAAGAAACAGTCCTGAATAAAGGCTTATACCTTCTCTATTTGTATCAGAGAGAATCTTATAATAGAGGAATTAAATGGTATCAGGGAGCAAGAATTCCTGTCCCCTTCAAGGGTTCTTCTAGCTGGACTAAGAATCAAATTGTCATGAGACAGGCTAATAGCAGAAAATAAAATTTAATTGTGTACATAAAGGGGATCCACATAGACATGGAAACTCTAAAGACAGGCAAAATGAAACATATGTTATCCTGAACTAAGAAGGGGGTAGTCTGAGACTTCAGAGTACTTCACAGGGCAATAAGAACAGTAGACATTTGGGAACTGGATTTTCATCCTGACATATAAATTGGTCACTCAGATAAAATGTATCTCTGCTAATAACCCTTCTGGAAAAGAGGCCCCCTCCTATTTAGATTCTTCTGTGCAGTTAAGGGTGAGGCAAAAGTTTCTCTTGAGCCCATAGGTTCTTGATTGTCTTCAGCTTAGAACTATTTTCATGACAAAGTGGCCCAACCTAGGGTAGCCTGCCTTCGACCTCTACAATGAAAATCCAGGGAGAAGCTGAGCAGGGGAAGGAATAGAAAGAATTTTATTCCTATATAAAAATCAGACTCCCAGAATGTAATGGAGAAGAAATGATTCACTTGTCTGATTGATAGTTTGTCAACATCACATCAAGATTTGGTAGCTCTGGCTTGGGAATGGGAGGTTTCAGTGCTGGAAGAAGTGGGAAGAAATCGCCTCAGAAGAAAGTTTTTGTATTCCTAGCAGACCGCCCTGAATTCTCTAGATGTTGTATTGCAATTACTGAGTTTTAGACCATACGGTCTCTGCTCCCATGGTTGGGTAGGATGGGTGATATCCAGAATAGCATTCTAAAGAGAAGCTATGGAAAAGAGTAAAAGGAAGACAAGTGGCATATGGTAAATGAGGTGGCCAAATTAAAACCAGACAAAATGGGGCACCTGGGTGGCTCAGTTGGTTAAGTGACCACCTCTTGGTTTTGGCTCAGGTCATGATCTCATAGCTCGCGAGTTTGAGCCCTCCATCAGGCTCTGTACTGACAGTGTGAAACCTTCCTAGGGTTCTCTCTCTCTCCCTCTCTCTCTCTCTCCCTCTCTTTCTGCCCCTCCCCCACATGCATGTGTGTATGTAATTAAAAGTAATTAAATAAACTTTAAAAACAAATAGACAAGATAGATACATGCAAAGACAAACACTATTTTAAGTTTCTATTTAAGTTTCATTTTAAGAGTGAAATCTTGCTATTTGCAACAAGGATAGAGCTAGAAAGTATAATGCTAAGCAAAATAAACCAGTCAGAGAAAAACAAATACCATATAATTTCACTCAGATGTAGAATTTAAAAAACAGGGAAAATGAGAGCGAGAGAGTGAGCGAGAAACCAGAAACCAGATTCTTAACTATAGAGAACAACCAGATGGTTACCAGAGGGGAGGTGGGGGGGGGGGGTGCGATGGATGACATAGGTGAAGGGGATTAGGGTACATTCATCTGGATGAGAACTGAGTAATGTATGGAACTGTTGAATCACTATATCGCACACCTGGAATAATACAACACTGTGTGTTAACTATACTGGGATTAAAATGAAATAAATAAAAACAAATCAAACAAAATAATGTATCAGGGAAATTACTTTTCCTTCTTCGCTCATACGATCCATCCATTTATTCTGATGCTCTGGCTGTTTCATCCTGAGGGATACAAAACCAATTGGGTGGCTACAAATACCATTTTACACAAGCTGAACCTGCCCTGGAAAAAATGTCCACTACTGGATTTTTCAGGTGTACTCTTCCCTGTGAAAGAAATTAATTAGCAAATAAGAGCAAGACTTACATGATTGAAGATCCTGGTGACCTTTTAAATCCTGACAATTTGCTCTTGTCTGGGTATTTCCAATGGCACTATCGCTATTAGTAACCTAGTGGAGTCATGTTTTATACTTTGTTCCTAGACTCTACCTGACATATTTCTCTTTAATTTCTAACCGAGAGAGGACCCATAAAGAATGTCGTGAGAAAGGCAGCTCTCCTCTGAGACTTGGTATTATAAGAAAAGGTCTGTTTTCGGGTCAGCCACTCAGGCGGAATTACTCCCCAAGGGCAGCACGGTTTCTCTGAGGGAAGGTACATCTTCCCCGGCCGCCCTTCACGGGACTAATGAGATACACAGGTCTGCAATGCCAGCCACCTTGTGGACTTACCACCTAGTTTATCAAGGAGAAGTTGACTCTGGGAGCAACTACAAAAAGGAACTATTCTGATTTAGATGGTGTAGAAATGCAGGCGAGGGCCTCTCCCTCCTGTCTCATTTGATCATTTTTCATGCTTTACCTCTGCTTCTCGGGGCCAATTCGTCTTTTTCCCTCCACATGCTATGCTTTAAGTGTTTCCAGTTCTAACTGGAACTTGTCTTTGAACCAAAAAGATTTACTTCACTCTTGGTTCTTTTCTTGCCCTCATTTCTGTTTATTGTCTCTATGGCTCTTACAGCTTTTCTCTTGGTAATATGAATACTGTATCTATTTTCATCTGTGCTCCCCTCCTGCCTGGGAATAAGTTTACCAGGAAATATATAATAGAAAGGTCAGGGATTTGACTGACGGGGATCTGACTGTGTGACTTTTGGCACATTAGTCGACTCCTTTAAACAACAGATTTCTTCTCCTTAAAATGCAGTGTGAGGTTCAATTATTTCAGTGATCACCCCAGCTCTAATTTTCCTTGATCCCCTGTGTTCCGACAGTACTCAGTCTACCATGCATGCTCAGTACTTGTGTATTAGTTTCCTGTTGCTGCTGTAACAAATCACCACAAATGCAATGGCCTAAAACAAGATAGATTATCTTATAGTACTGTACAGAAATCCAACATGGTGTCACTGGGCTAAAATCAAGGTGCCAGCGGGACTGTGGTCCTTTCTGGAGACTTTATGGGAGAATCTGTAACCTTGCACTTTACAGCTTTTGAGGGAACCTGTATCCTTTGGTTCATGCCCCTTTCCTTCAATCCAAAGTCAGAAAGAACAGGTGAAGTCCTTCACCCTTTGCATCTCTCTTAACAACTGTAGGCAGAAAAGATTCTCTACTTTTAAGAACTCATGGGATCAGATTGGGCATGTCTGGATAGTTCAGGATAATCTCCCAATGTCAATGTCTAATAAATTTAATCACTTCTTCAATACCTTTTGCCACATAAGGTGGCAGGGTGTGGGCATCTTGGGGACCATTATTCTGCCAACCATTTGTTACTAACACAAGCATTTTATGTCTGGTAGCACCAAATCAAGACAAAGTCATCAGATACTTCTGCCCTTTTTCTTGCTTTTCTTGTTTCAGATAACATCTTGGAGTGACCCAACTCAGCTTCAAAGTATTATTATCCAGGATATATATACACTTCTGAGGCTACCACCACACTATCTTTTAGATTAGATCATCCAAGAGCCCCTATTCCTTTCTGGAACTGTTCTGAATCTCTATTGTCCCTACTCAGACTCATAATTTGTTGCTAAATGTATTCCAAGAATTGCCTCCTTCTAACTACTATGTCAACATTCCAGTTTAGCTTGTTATTATTGGCTTCTTCTCCTTTGATTTTTTGGTCACTATAAGTGGCTGCTTCTCTCTGGTGACATACTGTATACCCTTGACAAAGACAGATCTTGACACTTGAATTTTGGTTTCCTGCTGTGGTTTTTAAACCCTTGGTTTAAAAAGGTAATTCTTATCTTGCCCTCTGAACTTTCTCTCTTGAGATTCCACTATGAGCCATGCAGTCATTTATTTAATTATTCCCAGTTGTAATATCTACAAGGCCAACTTCATGGGTGATCAACCAATGTGGTCACACAGGGCTCTGAACTAAGAAGATGACCCTGTGCTAGAGGTTTAATGCTGTGTGGTTACCATCTTGAAATTATTAATAACTCCACCTTTGAATTTATATCTGTTAGTAAAATGTGATGCAACAATTTAAGCATGCATTCATGGCTTAGAGCCTTGTTTGAATGTCTTCTTGATTTCTACTGCTTCTCTACCACTCTGGGGTGGGTTCTCTGCCACCTGCTTCCCCATCCTTTCCCAGTGACTTATATCATTCTACTCCCTTGGTAGAGCCTGGATGTGGGTAAAGAGAGAGAGCCAAAGTCATTGCCCAGTTGCAGGGTGGAGTCCTAGACACCTCTGAGGATCTGGGTTGCCCAGCCATTAATCCTGTCCAAGAAAGCATGTGCCTAGTCACTAGTCATGCCCAAGGAAACATGACATTAATTAGCAAATAAAAAATAACCATGACAGGTATAGAAAGAGATAAGAAAGAAAGAAAGAAAGAAAGAAAGAAAGAAAGAAAGAAAGAAAGAAAGAAAGAGAGAGAGGGAGGGAGGGAGGGAGGGAGGGAGGGAGGGAGGGAGGGAGGGAGGAAGGAAGGAAGGAAGGAAGAATGTAAGGGAGGAAGAAAGAAAGAGCATTTTCCCCTATGTTTTGGTGATCTCATGCATTTAATTTTGTATTGGGCCCTACAAATTATGTAGTTCACCCTAATAATTTAGTCCAAGATTTCTCAACTTCAGCAGTTTGACATTTTGAGCAGACAACTATGTGCCTTGAGTTACTGTAGGGTGTTTAGGAGCATCTCTACCCCATAGCCACTAGGTCCCAATAGGATCTCCTCTCAGTGTGACAACTAAAAATGTCTTTAGACATTTCCAAATGCTCCCTAGAGGAAGGGGGAATCACGGGTTCGGTTGCTAAAAATTAAATCCTTGTTCTTGAGCTTCCTGTTTGATAAAGGCATTGATATCTATGCCCTAAATTTTAAATATAACTACTCTTACTGTCTAATATAATATAAGATTGTAGGTTCTAGAATCTATCCTGGATTTGAAACTTGGTTTTAGTAGTAATACTGTGGGCAAGTTACATAGTCTCTTACAACCTAGTTTTCTGACCATTAATTAAAAACAGTAATAATATTATCTACAACAAAAGGTTGTTGTGAGAATAAAATGACATAATGTATGTAAAATTGTTAGCACAATACTTTGGACTGGCACATAGTAATCAATAAATGGTATTATTATTATTATTATTATAGCCAAATTCATCACTCCTAGAAAACAATAGTGCTGGTTCCTTGGAAGTAAACTTTTTTTCTTTTACTGATTTTCATTGATGTGTTCATTTTTAGCATATTCACCAATAGTTTTGCCCTTAGATAATGTCGGTCTTCTCTGTCTATTGCCCTATGGTAACATCAGAGTTATTCCTAGAGGTCACAGGGTCCTGACAGAAGAAGCCAACATAGTTGTAACATTTCTTTCCTGCAAAGGCAGCCCAAATGCCTTCTCTTTACTTTTTATTCCATTGAAACCTCCTGCAGAATTTCTGTTTACAGCTAAGAACTGACTGCAATTCTCAGGTCATTTACAGAGCAGAAATTGGTTGAATCCAGTCTAGGAAGGGTCTTTGCAGTTCATCCGACACACTGTTATGATTGTCTTATAGGCTCACTCAAATGTCCCCAACCTGAAGAAATGTCTCTTTTACAAGATAACTATTCAAAACATATAGAAGCAAGAGATGTTGATTTCCTCACATGAGTAATAAATAATTACCAAGATTATGATGACAAATCATATATGATGGCTTCAGAAAGAACCTGTGAGGATGTATCACAAGGAAAATCCTTTTATAAATTACAACATTTACAGATGTGCAGAAAGTCAAAACTAACAGCTACTTAAAGTAACATTTCTCGTATATAATTGCAATAACAAAGCATTCCCATAAAAGTGAATATTTGGGTTAAATATAGATATAATTATCTTTACACACACACTGTAATCTTGAATCACTGGATAAAGCACCATTATTTAGAACAATAAAAGCTTCAACTACTTTTTTTTTCTTTTTTCAGTCAAATATTAAACTAGAAATTATTCAGACTGATCAAAGACTAGAAGTTATTCAGACTGACTGAGTCAATCATTTAAGGGAATACTTTAAATCAATTGCCTATTTTCAAGCTCTGTGCATATTTTTTCAACAAATTGAGGGTTTTTTTATTTTTTTAATGTTTTTTTTTTTTTTTTTTTTGAGAGAGAGAAAGAGAGAGAGAGAGCGAGAGAGCAGGGGAGAAGCAGAGAGAGAGGGAGACACAACATCTGAAGCAGGCTTCACTCAGAGCCTGAGATCATGACCTAAGCTGAAGTCAGATGCTTAACCTACTGAGCCACCCAGGCACCCCACAAATTGAGGTTTTTAAACAAAATTCTCAATGAAACAAATGGATTTGGCTAATTGCTAAATCTACTGAACAGTTTACTACCATATTCATAGAAAGAACAGAGTTTTTGTTAGATATATTGGCAGTTTGATTCAGCTGAAGTCTATATGTCTACAGCTCTCTGCACATGTCCCATTAACACACTCACCAGTTTGTACTCTATTTACGCGATCGGTGTCCATCTGCTGCACTGGACTGTCAACCTTTTATGCCAAAGTACCTGGCATAGGTTAGACCCCAAAACATATTCACTAATTTGTAAATTACCTATGCTTCAACAATTTCCACCTGGTTGATTTTTTTTTAAACATACAGATGTAAATAGTAGAAGAAAAAAATGAAAAAAAATCAAAAGACTATGTAAGATGCATACGTGTTATTTTGAAAATTGCTTATAAATTCTTATTTGAGATGAGGATCTATAGTTCAGATTATTTCAGAAAGCACTAATACTGAAGCACAGACCTTTTTTTTTTTTTTTTTTTTGAGCAAAGGAGAAATTTGATTGTGAATCAAAAACAGCTTGAGTGAAATTGAAATATGCTATTTACCTGATGTCAAAGAATAAGCCTAAATCCTATAAATTAAAATGTAAAATTAGAAACCTCTTCTTATTAAAAAAATGTACTAATCTTGGTTGTATTTTGGGTAAGAACTTTTTCAAAACAGATGATGTTCCCTTCATAACCTAAAATGTTTCATGCATATTCATTTAGATTCCTAAGAGGATCTCATTATCTCATCCAAAAAGGAATTAATGATCCTTAATGGTTTCCGATGACACTTTGTCTTTGTCCCTTTCTCAACTGTGCAGATGACTTTAAGCATACAAATGTCTCTGCTCAGGCTTTGACCTCTAAAGTCTCTTGTGTGATCACAGGATTGAAAACAAATCATTCTTCCTACACTGTCATGAATTTTATGTTCTTCTTTAACACATGGTTTAAAAAAAATGTACCTGGGTTTACTTCATATATTTTTACCAAAATATTAGAATAAAAAAAAAAAAGAAAGCAAAATAAGATAGGGGCACTTGTTGAATCATAGAAGACAAGAGGGTTCTGATTATGAAGGACCCTCAAAGCCTTATTATAGGGATTTGGGCCCCGTTCCTAAAAACAATGGGAAACCATGGAGAAGGTCATTTGAAATAAACCCAACAAACCTGGGTTCAAATGCAGCTTCACTTACACACAGTTCTCTCAGCTCTACAACAGACATAATAAAGTAACTACCTCATTAGGTTATTATAAAAACAAAGTGAATGTAAATGATTTAGGATGGTACTTGACATGTGACACACACCTATAATAGATGCAGTTCAACAGTTTACTTAGAAGCGCATATTTCATAAAAATGAACCATTGATGGTTGAAGACGATCTTGAGTAGGAAGAGGGCAATGGTTTCATTCTTCCCCCATTTCAGTACGTTGCAACACAGGGTCCATCCTGGTCTGGTTTTAAGATGAAAACAAACTCTCTCCATCCAAGGCCTAAATCCTCTTTGGATGGTGGTTAGAGAGAGGGAAGACAGGAGGAAGCTGTCGGCTTGCATTCCTGGGCATCTCTCAGGACTGGGATGGCATTCCTGATCTCACACTGTCTGTTCTGATGGTGGGATTTACCAGTATGGTGGTCTCTTGTAGACTGTGTGCGGTTTTGGAGGGACGATTCATCTTCTTTTCAATCCCATTGCAAATTGGTTACTCACTCAGAGAATGGCAACTACATCTCTGTATGGCCCTACAATAATCTACCCCCAAGACTTCCATGGATATTACGTTGCCTTGTTCTCTGCCACCAATAGATTTCAAAAGCTTTTGCCTCCTTCTTTATCCACTGTGTTCCTCCCGTAGGAATATGTCAGCTGCTAAGTTCTTTTTAAGAAACCTGATGTAGAAAAGGCATTTTTTTCTCCCCAAGCACTCTATAGTAAGTTACAGACAACAGGAAAAAAACTTCCCTGTAAGCCTCCCAACTGTGAGATCTTTGGGTGTGATGTATGAGTCATATTCTGAATTCACACACACATACACACACACACACACACACACACACACACACACCTAACTCCAAGGAAAGCTATCAAGCTTGCTCAAGAACTTCTTCATCCTGTTCCTCCATGCTACAACTTGAGTGGGCCTGTAGACTACAACTCAGAAAGAACCAGCCTGGGGCCAAGAGTCTGGCTCCAACTTCTTTCAGGGATCTCTAAACAGTCTTAATGCTTCTCTCTGAACATAACTTCCCCTGCCTAGTGAAAGTGTAGGGGTCAGAGAGGTTAGATACTTTCACCTTGAACAGTTTGCTCTCCTCAAAGCAGATGATCCCAGGCTCTGATTCTTCTCTCCTCATCCTTACTCCCCAGGTTCCTCCTGATCTGACATAGGAGGTTTGGATGGTATGAAGGGCAGGGCTGGTTCTGCCTTGTTCTGATGAAAAGATGGAGGATGCCCCCTAGTCATTTTGGGAGGAAGTGGGCTACCTCCTCACCTGGAAATGGAATCATCTAGGGTGCAGAACAAAGATAAAGAGGCTATCATTTGTATGCTGGAATAGAACAGAAAGGAGTAGGATAAACGTTTTGAGTTAAAGCAATGGCTCACATCAGAAGTAGAGTAAAAAACAAATAACCAAAGAGGTGGTGAGCATACTGCCTTAATAATCTGTACCTACTTGTGTGGGCTGTCAATGCCTAATCTTTCCAAGGCTGCCTCATCATGTGTACAATATAACAAAGCCACTTTAGAGTTAAGGAATATCACCAAGATCCATATGCAACATTTTATTCCCTTTTGCATCATGAAGACATGGATTCCATGTCACCAACGGGACTTTCTTCATCACTTCATTGGCTTTGTTTGGGGAATCCTGCTGGTTACTCATTTAATTGTTGGCATGGCTCCCACAGAATGCTAGTGTTGTGGCAGTGGTTAGGATCATACACATTTTCTTCTGCGAGAATTGCTTTGTTGTTAGGAATGGAAGCAAAATAAAACCTGACATATTTTTTAAATATACTTATGTCATCACATTCCCATTTCCCTTTTTCCTTAATCGTTATTGGGGGCTTTTATTAGTTAACTTATTAATTAATATCTCAACTTGGTGATTTGAAACTGTCACTGGCAAACCATGTATTTACAGTTGCAAGCAGTCAGGGAAAGTTACATTCGGTATTATCCTTAGGCATTATAAATTCCTGAGTGTTATGCAAAGCATTACTAGAATGATTTGCACAACGGGGGGTTCAGTTTTTAATAAAAGTGACTCTTATTTTTAATTATAGCAATTAAGATCTTCTCATTGGCAGGAAGACTACTGCTTTGCAGTCTTGAGCTTTTGCTTCTGCGATTCCATTGGGCTTAGAATATATCCTAGTCTTCTGGCTGTAGTTATTCCCATCTCAAGACTATTGAACACAGATAAGTAATATATGGAAGGCACAATTCTTCAAAATACATCTGAGGAACTGTTTTTATCTAGATGGACTCAGATTCTTATATCTTAGAATAAGGAAAGAGAAAGCGGCAATGCATAACGAATGAACGTTTGTATCTGTGTGGAAACCTTGGTTGAAAATATTTTATCACTATAACATATTGTGAAAGGATACTACACTTCAGCTTGGGTACATACTTGAACAATATGTTTTAAACAAATGACACATTCATTTTCTTGCTCTCTATATGTGTTCCTCTTAAAGAAGACAACTCATACTGGAATTAAAACTGCCAAAATGCCAAGTCTGCGACAGTTCTATTTCTGTGGTAGACTTAATTAAACCTGAAATTCTCCAATATTTTTACTGACATCATTTATGTTGTAATTAACACTTTTTGCTGGTAAAGATGGTTGTTTTCAGATGAAGTGTTTCATCTTGTTGTGGTTAAAACTACAAAACTGAAAGAATAAAACCATAATTATGAAATTTCCTAGCCACAAGTTTGCACATGAGACTCTCTACACCTGAGCAACAACAAAAGGTAATTAAATGTAGATGAGTATGAGATTGCAGAATCATAGAGCACTGCCTAGTGTTTCTATCTTTCTCGTATATTTTAACAATATTTGCAATTTGGCAAGCTATTTTGATGATGGCATTATTATAAACCTATAAAAATGTATATTTTGAGCAGATGGCACAGCAAAGTACAACTGTGTAGATGATGAGGAATCGGAGAACTATATATAAATATTATGATGACACCTGGAAGTCTGTACAATTTATATACAGTAGTGTAACATTTGGGAACATATGAATCTAGTCTGATACACACACAAGCACATCTTCTGGGATATAAAGCATTAGGCTAGATAGTATTACAAGGACCCAATAGGTGAGTAATCAAACATATTTCTTAATATTCTTGCAATATTTGCAGTACGTTTTTCTAAATTTGTATATTTCACCCAAACTCATTTAAATAAAAAATATAATAAAGCATAAAAGCTCCACTTATCTTAGTTATAGTTTTCTTTTAAATGGAGCAAGGTTAAAATGACATTCGACCTTATTGGTAATCATAAAAAATGAGGAGAAAAAAAGACATAGCTGTTACAGAACGATTTGATCTGTTCTGTTGATGGGCAGAGATAAAAGTGCTGAGAACCGTACCTCAAGTTGGCACAGCCCAGTGAAAGCAAATTTGCTGTGAATGATGATAATTTGTACTGAAAGAAATTAGTGCCAATTTGATTAGGAATTGCCCTTCTGTTCAGATTTCAGTGGCTAATACATCCTGTCGTGGTTACAGCTTCATCGAGGATATAGAAGTGAAACAAAAATGATTCAGAGAGGAAAGAATGATTATAGGGAACATTCTACTCTGATTTGTAATTTTTTTTCCAGCCAAGGAACACAAAAGAGATGATACTTAGTTTATGTTTCATGAAGAACTATACATTTTCTCCACCTGCAGGGCATTATGATAATTTATCTTAAGCTTGAATGATGCATGAAATAAAAAGATTTCTATCTCCTTTTCCCTCTTCATTTTACAAGAATAATTGATCTTCCCTTTTTTAAGAAATAACTTTTATACAGAACATACTATAATTTGTGAAGTGCCTCCCCAATTTTGATTTTACTTAGTTTTAAAAACAACTAAAATACAGTCATAAGAACATTAACAGAATCCAGGTCCTCATGACAAGTATACTTATGTCCCTCATAGGGGACTGAACCACCCTTGCATCTCTAATTGGCTCTCCTTCCATCAGTGAATCTGTACAGTCCTTTCAAACTTCTGGAGAGATTCTAGAAATATATCTTTTTCAATATTTTCTTAGCCATTACATGTCTGAGATATTAAGAAAGTGTTGGCTCTCCCTCCATTATTATTCGATGACAAAGTTCACAACCCTTCTCCCTTGTTTTCAAGTATAATTTGTGCATATTCCATTGAAACCTATCAATATTTATTCAATTTTTGATGTAAATCAACTTGGAAATCAATCATTAATTTAAAAAAAATATTGTGCCAGACGGGCAAAGATAAGATGATAGGGAAGAAGAAGTAAAGAATATCTTTACCTGAGCATTTACAAGGCTCACTTTCTCCATTTATGTCTCTCAAATACCCTTTTTCCAGAGAAGACTTCATTCCCCACTCTAAATAACCTAGAACCATACCCCTCCACCACGCACACACAGCAACTCACACACTGTACCTTATACACATTCCTGTTTTATTTTCCTTTAGAGCAATGATCACAACCTACCTTTTAGTAGTACTTGTTAATTTGCTTATTTTGTTTCTATTAGAATGTTACGTCTATGCAGTAAACCATTTTGCCATAGATCTAAATAATTCTATCTAAATAAGACACATGTTACGAACAATAACCAAGTTCTTACTACATCGAACATTGATTAATTTTACTATGAAATAGATACTACTAGCTTCTCCATTTCAGATATGAGAAACTTGACACACAGCGTGGTTAAGTAATTTGTCTAGGATCATACGACTAGACCTGGTACAGCTGGAACCTGAACCCATATAGTGTGGCCCCAAAGTCTGGCTTTAACCAAAGTGTTGTAGATCCTTAAGATATATGTTTGGATTAGTAAACTGATAATAAAATTTTATTATTAATTAAGTCTTGAGAATAAAACAGACTTTGTTAAAAAACATGTCTGACTACCATTCATCCATGGCCTTAGCCAAAGAACCTGGTCATTGATTTGGCGCCTAAAAAAGACATGGGGGTTTATTCAGATCAAGAAACCAGCCAGTCAAGAAACTTTATAGTGTGCATATGTGTTTTCCTTTACAGACTTTTATAATCTTTTGTAAAAACTAGACCTGCTAACTAGGGTCATGTTTACCCTGATGGAGAAACAAAACATCTACTTGATTATTTAGAATTATTGCTTCCCATGGTAAGATTCCAAGCACTTGAATTTCAGAACTGAGCAAATTATCTTCTAGGTCTCAGCCAGCATTCTACTCCTAGTCAGGGTGGAAATTGAGACTTTGCATTAAGTCACTGGGTCTTTAGTTGACATGATCAGTTTTCACAGTGGAACTATTGTCAGCATCCAGACTTGGTGACGAGTTTTTTCCTTTGCCTGGAGTTCATACTTTCATAATAGCAGGTGTCTGATATATTTGCTAACTATATACAGGTTTAAAATAAAAAAACACATTGTTATAAGTATTTATAAAAAAAAATATGGTGACCGCTGCTGTCTTCCTAACTAGGTGCAGTTTTAAAATGTACTCAGATTTCCTATCAACAAGCTAAGCTTTAAGGTGAGGCTAAGCTTTTAGGTGAATCTCATTTCCGAAAGTTGCTTATCGTTTGTTGCTCTGTCTGATCCCTCTGAAGCTGGAGTCTGTGTGGTGTGCTTTTGCAGGCTTCAGCTCTGATCTGCACTGCAGCCTGGAACAAGATGAAAAAGGAACTGCAAAATCTTTGAGAGTCAGGGCTACCTGCAGTTTTATTTACTCAATTTATAGTCCTAACCCAAAGGAAGGTCTTAAGGATTGAAGTAATAAATAACATTCATTTTTAATGAAAATAAATAGAACATGCCAGTCCCTCCCACAAAAATTCTTATGCCCATTATCTCAATAACGAGAATTTCTAATAATGATATTTTACTATGTGGAATGTTCAGTCTATAGAAGCTCTGATACATTTAAAAAGTTAAAATGTTGGTTTAATGTTTACTATGGGATTATTTCTTTATTTTATCATAAAGTGCCCATCGCCCATGTCCTTAGGTAAGGGAAAATGATACATTTGTTTTCAGTATGAATAAATCATCTGGATTTAATTTGTACTATATTTTACCAGTAACAATATGACTCCATTTTAAGCCATATACAAGGCAAAAAGTTATTTGCCAAGTTATAAGCATACTCTTCACATCCAAACCAGTTCTTTAATGTAAGAGTTAATAAAAAAGGCTGAATAACATCTGGTTTAGTGCATGACATTATATAGGATCCAAACATAACATCTTTGAATTGAACTCAGTTGGCTAAAAATACAAAATGTAAAGAAACTTTTTGAATGATATTTGATTTCTTGTCACTGAAGGAACACAATTTAGAGCAAACTTTTTTAGTGCATTCCTCCCTTGACTTACACAAACAACATGTATCAGTAGTAGTCTAAACAAACACAATATGCTCCAAAAAATAAAGGGAAAAGATAAAAGAGTAAAACAATCAAAAATATTTTAAGTTGTTTGTATTAATTAAACACAGCACTTGCTCAAAGTAAGTAGTGAATGAAATTCATTCCTGATCTTATCCCAGATTTAATGAATAGAGTCCTGCTGAGATGAAAGGCCTCAGAAATCCAAATTCCCCTCTCAAAACAAAGCCACATCCATTCTTCTGAACCCAGTAAAAGGTGTCATAAAGGTGATGGGTATGGATTCAAAGATCTCATCTTCAGTAATAACAGCCTAGACCAGAAACCCAGAAACTTCCTACCACCACCTTAGTTAAAGAACTATAGTCCCAGGAATCTCTTCCATAAGAAATTTTTAAATTTTTACTTTCGTTTTTGTACTACTGGCAACTGTTTTCCCACTGTAATTACTAGGAAACACTGAGTATAAATATTTAATATATTTGACCATTTACTACATGCTAGGCACTGTTCTAAAAGACATATTAGCTTCGGTCCTCATAAAAACCTTATGAGAACAGATAAAAGAGATTAGGAAAAAATCACCAGTTCCTGTCCAATGTCCAGTATCTCTTTTTTAAAGTTTATTTATTTATTTTGAAAGAAAGCTTGAGTGGGAGAGGGGAAGGAGAGGGAGAGGGAGAGAGAATCCCAAGCAGGCTGTGCATTGTCAGCGGACAGCCCGACGCAAGGTTTGAACCCACGAACCGTGAGATCATGCCCTGAGCCAACATTGGACGCTTAATCAACTGAACCACCCAGGTTCCCCTTAGTATCCTTTTTTTGCGTCACTTCTGACTCCATGACCCCATGCATTCCTCCTCAGGCTTTGTTAATATACTCCTGACAGATTGGTTCCTGAGATAAACACACAACCACCTTTTCTGGGGATGAAGCATCTCACAGTAGTATTAACATCATGTCCCTCAAAGTAACTAATTTCTTTGTAACAGGACCTGAGGGCTCTGTGAGTAGGAGGACCTGGAGAGAGAAAAGGATGGAGGGAAGGGGAGAGAGAAAGGGTATACCTTCCATTTTATATGTAACATTAGATGGGCTTTATCTAATATCCCTTAATCCCAAAGCTAGATGACCAGCTTCCTCCCATCTTTAGCTCCCAAAGTCCTTTACTCCTTTGTCTAGCACAGCCAGACCAAGTTTCTCCTGGCCCTGAACTCAGCTACAGCTGCTTCCTTTCAGGCCTGGCCCCATCCCCAGGCATCTGCCCTACCAAGAGAGAAGTCAGGATGTTGCATGAGAGATTAAACTGAGAGAAAGAAATGAAGAAAGTTGCCAGTGAGTCCTTGCTAAAAAAGCAGAGCAGCTTTAGTGAAGGGGAAAGATGTCAGAATTGAAGAGTGATCACCCATCAAATCTGGGACCACTCCTGCTGTTCTAGCCACAGCCCCCACCCCAACAGAGCCATTCAATGGGACTGCCTCTGTATCAAAGGTGGCTGAAAAGGGGTGCCTGGGTGGCTCAGTCACTTGAGCGTCTGACTTTCGCTCAGGTCATGATCTCGCAGTTCATGGGTTCGAGCCCCACGCCAGGCTCTGTGCTGACAGCTCAGAGCCTGGAGCCTGCTTCAGATTCTATGTCTCCCTCTCTCTACCCCTCCCCCACTCATGCTCTGTCTTCCTCTCTCTGTCAAAAATTAAATAAACATTAAAAAAAAAAAGGTGGCTGAAGAGAAGACCAATGGTGAGGAAGAACCCTGATGGCTGGAGGCTAAGGAAGCCGGAGAGAAGGAAGAACTGCTGCAAAGGCAAGCAGAAGGGAGAGAACGAGGTAGCAGGAGATGGAATACATTCAGAAATAGAAAGAAGCTCATGTTCCTGAAGAAGAGAAGATTGCAAGGAACAAGAGTGGTATTTCTGGAGAGAATAGGAGCACATGGAGATAAAGAAGAAATTTGAGCAAGTTATGAAAAGAACCAGAATTAAAGCTTTAGGTAAGAAAGCTGCTGACCTAGGAAATAGGGGTATAACTTGGCAAATGTTTTTTCAATGAGGATTAACCTTTTTTTTTTTTTTTTTTTTTACTATTATAATGATGAACAATAAAATGATGATCTAGCGGTAAAATCACCAAAAACTTAGTAATGTAAAACAACATAGTAGTATCTCCTTCAGTTTGGGGATCTTACTGTTGGTGATATCATAGATATAACTGTCCTTGGATTCCTTCTCTCATGTAGAAGCTAGTGTGTCATCCATGTGTGTGTGTGTTCTCACTAAAGCCACAATACAGGAACCATTGATTTTGTCTTCTGAAAGGGTAATATACCTTCAACAGAAATGATAACTTGCCATTTATTATGAAATCTGACCTCTGTGGCACAGCAATGAAACTTCTGAAGATCAAGGTGATATCTGGGGGGGAGGGGGGGCACACCATTTAAAACTAAAGGTGATGAAGGTCACACTGTCTTCTAATTCTCTCCTGTACCATTTCCAGTTATCGGTGGAGAAATCAAGAAATAAAAGATCAACATTTTTATTTCTTCTCTGAGAAACAGTGACCCTGGAAGAGATCTTGTACTTTAGCAGAGCAAAACAGTGAGTCTACGGCTATGTACAGAGGGATAGTTCAAGAGCTTTGTACAATTAAATTGGGATAGATGTCACAGAAGAAGCTTGGGAGATGAAAGGATGAGGCCAAGTCCTAAGGCAGAATGAAAACAAAAGGTGATCTACCATATCTGCATTCATGCAAGGAGGTGAGAAGCCTGGAGGATAAGATGGGAATAAAATGGACTGGACTGAAAGTCAAAACCTGGAGTCGCAGGGATCCTCATGACCATAAACATCTAGAAATCACATATATTTGGGGAGGTCCTTCCCACCATACTGGGACAGTGGGCCCAGCTCCTTTTATTCAAGCTTCATAGGATAAAATGACTTCAAGTGATATCTAGGTTACCATTCCATGTTCTAAGTTTCCTGAAAAGTTACATCACTCTAGAATATTTTAACTAAGTTGGGATATCAGTGCATTATGACATAATATTTTATACATTTTTCTTTTTTCTTTTAGTCACTATCTGACAAGTCAAAACTTCAAGTATTTTTGTGTCCAAACACACTTGCTCCTCAGTTGAACTTCAACTCATATGTTCTGTACCCTGGGTCTCATTGAAATGGCTAGTAAATAAACCAAAGAATTTTCTGGAATATGATTAGTATAAATAGATAATATCTAGATACTATATCTAATGTAGACTTTGACAAATGTTACCCACTGATAGCATGATGTCTTATTAAAAATATATGAAGTAAATGAATCCCAAACTAGTTCATATGACACCATATTTTTCAATGTTCATTACATTGTTCAGCAGATATTTTAAAAGGCAAATATTAAATATTAATTTCAACAGGTTTGATATTGGCATCTATACTTCCTAGAAGAGAGAATAAAAATTTTAGGAAATTCAAACTAATCATGTAGGAAATCATTAACACATTTATTAAAAGTGACTTGGATAAGTCAAAAGAGAAAGATTTTTAAATTATTTTAAATTTATTTTAAATTAAATTAAATTTTAAATTGAATTAAATTTTAAATTTATTTTAAATTATTTAAATAAATTTATTTTAAATTATATTTTAAATCATTAATAATCAACAAATAGAAAACATGAAAGCTGTTTTACTACTTTCCTTAATATTTTTTACTACATTGCATAGTCACCCTCATATTATTATGATTCTTTTAAAACTGAAACAACGTACATTTGTTTATCCATAATGCTAAGTTCAAGAACCTTAGTCAAGTCTGAAAACACAGACTTGGTGATTGTGAAGTTAAAGAGAAAGAATTAATTTTCACAACAAAATAATAGCTTGTTGTGTTTTCTTGATCTAAGTTCTCTTAGGGTTGACACCGCATATTACAACACAGCTGGGTTAGGGAGCCATCGTAGTCTCCTAGTTTACAAAGTTGTGAATTTAACATGAAATGCTCCTCTGAACTTTTCCATGAATAGCCCTACTCTCCATGACCTCAAGTAAGCACGTGAGATAATGCATTACCACTTTAAGGTCATAGTTTTGTTTACCGTGTATAGAACATCAATGTAGCAGGTGGTACCCTGGGGTTTCTCCATTTCTCTCTAGCACATGCATTAATATCAGTGTATATGCAGAGGGACAAAGTAAAACTGTCACATAAATATTTATTTAGGAGAACTTAATTTTTTTTGAAGGCAGTAAAAATGAGTCTTATAATGATAAAGGGGGAAAAACATTAAGTGAACTAAGTCAATATTTGAAGAGGGAGGGTGAATACCAACTGCCAATTTGCTAATCAGCTCTCATCAATGTCCAAGATGACTGTCTTTCATTGAGAATGCATTTCAGTCTCTGTTTATTAAATTTCAGATGGTTTACTAAAACTGCCAACAAGAGGACTAATTGATGCCAATTATAGGTTCTTTCTCAGAGGAATTGGAATGAGTCCACATGTTCATTTCACACACATGACTCATCTGCCCTCAATTTAATAGTGATGATTAGCCACCTTGATACCATTATAGATAAAAATACAATCCCTGATTTGTCTTCTATAATATCTGAAGTTAAATCCAGATATCTTATTACTGGTACTGATTTAACAGATTTCCCAGAATTTGGATTTAATTTTCTGTTTTTCTAATATTACCATCTCTGTAGAAATGCTAATTCAATTTCATAAGAAACAAGTATTGAGTTTTAAAATATTATTGAAACGCTGCTCTTGAAAGGTCTTTTTTTAGAAAGTGCAAAAATAACACAAGCTGTGCTACTGGAGCACATGTCTGAATTGACAATGCAAGACTCACAATTTTAGTCTAATTCTGAATGGCAGTTGCTATTTATGATATTGCTTTTTTAATGTAAATAAGTGATCATATCCCCAGAAGTTAATGTCCTGCTTCACCAAGCCCTATTGAAATACTCACTCCTATTTAAAAGCTACATTTCTATAGCATCACAATACTTTTATTCTTACAGGTGAAGAAAAATCCTTAGATTGCAAAAAGAGTGTCTTTCCTTCACATATTCTTCATAAAAAATGGTGGATTATGCCTTAAAATAAAGTAGGAGAACAGAGGATAAAATCTATCGCTTATGGTGCCCCACAGTACGCCAGGCATTGCACTTTGTCTAATTGAATCCTCAGAGCAACTTTATGTTGTACATATGATGATCTCTTCTCACGGATGAAGAAATGGAATCTAATTCTCTGGTGGCACCATTATGCAAGGGAGAACACAACATAGACATGGAAGGAGGCTTGGAGGGGATGACTTATAGCAACTTCAGAGTTTTAGTCAGGAATGACTTTCTTTTAGTGTAAAGGATTTTATATGACTTCAAGTAATTATATACATGCTTAAGAAATTTAATAAGTAAATTGGGCTTTTTGGTTTTTAAATATATTTCTAGAAACTAAATCTATTTATTCTGGTTTTACATATAAGTATACAATTTGGGTACAAATGATTGGTGGAGATTCTCCGTGAGGTAAAATTACATTTTTAAAATTTAGGGGTACCTTAGCTGAGTGTCCGACTCTTGATTTTGGTTCAGGTCATGATCCCAGGGTCATGGGATTGAGTCCTACATCCATGTCTCTTGGGATTCTCACTCTCTCTCCCTCTCCCCTCTCCCCAGCTCACTTGCTCGCTCTCTCTCTCTCTTTCTGTCTAAAATAAAAAAAAAAAAATTAAAATCTATTATCCCAACATCACCCAAGTGCCTTCTTGAGAAACCAACATATATAACCAGAGTCTGGCCAAAAAACAAAAAACAAAACAAGAAGAGTCAGAGTCTAGATTTCTAAACGTTTAGAAAGGGAGATGATTCTGGGGATCAAAAGTACTTCCTGAATAGCAAGGAGACTATAAAAAATTATTATCAAAATAGGTGCCTGCATATTACAACCATTGCTCTTCATTTTTTTTAAGTTTTTTTTTTTAAATTGTATTTTTGAGAGAGAGAGACAGAGACAGAGACAGAGCGCATGAGCAGGGGAGAGGCACAGAAAGAGGGAAAGAGAACCCCAAGCAGACTCTGCACTGTCAGTGCAAGAAACCATCACGGGGCTCGAACTCAGGAACTGTGAGATCACAACCTGAGCCGAAACCAAAAGTCACACACTCAACTGACAGGGCCACCCAGGCACTCTGCAACCATTGCTCTTTCTACATTAAGGTCATTTACACCCTTTGCATGGAATTTAGAATAAATTTGGAATACTAAAATGCTTTTTCTCTCTAGAGTAATATTTATACTTCATTCTACAGAATAAACTCTTCCTGATAATATTGTATGAACTCTCTTATGACACAGAATATCACAGAATCTAAACTTCTGTATTAGATTTAAATCATTGCTTTAAAAGGTACAGGGGCACCTGGATGGCTCAGGTCATGATCTCAAGGTCTGTGAGTTCAAGCCCCATGACAGGCTCAGCATAAAGAGATCCTCTCTCTCTCTCTCTCTCTCTCTCTCTCTCTGCTCCTCCCCGCTCATGCTTTCTCTCTCTTTCTCTCTCTCTCTCTCTCTCTCTCAAAATAAATGAATAAACTTAAAAAAATAAAAATAAAATATAAAGAGCTTAATGACTAATATTTATATGTAAAAACATATGATCAAATGATCATTGCATACTAATAAACTTCCTAATAGATATTAACCTTTTACATGTCCCTAAAATAGGTAGTTTTTTTTTAACTTTTTAATTGAAAATGTTGAGAATATTCTTCCAGAGCTCTACAGCTTTGTTTGCAAGATTCAGGTAAATTTCGGTTTATATCATTTTATATGCCTTGGCTTTTTCAAGTAGTGCAGGCTACTTGAAAATAAAATACGCATACCTGGAGCATCCACCTGATTTCTAAAAGAAAAATAGTGAATAAGCACAAGGAGCAAAGATAGCACAAGTACCTAAGAAGGAAAACTGCTTGCCTTATCCGGTCCTGTGACATTGCAAATCGAATGGAATTAAAAGAGAACACCCATACTTTTGAAAACTTAAATTGCCACTGCTTCATTTGGGAACTCACCTGATGCATCAGTTTTACAATTTAAATTTATCACAACAACATCAACACATTAAAAATCAACAAAAGAGTTAGGAATACATAACTGACCTTAATTCTCCTTTGATTAACTTCCTTCATAGAAACATTTCACCTACACTGTTCTTTACCTGCTCTTGGCAGATCATAGTTACCTTTTGTGCCCGTCTTTCTATTAACTTCTACCTTGACTAGAAGAAATTCCTTTGGCCTGAGAACCCTTGCCTCAGTGGACTAAATGAAAAGTGTGCAGAAATACAAAAGGATTAACCTAACAAGAGTCTAATGAAATCTGATAAACTTTTCTAACAATTTCAAAATCGTTCTTTAATTAAGATCAAATATGGATTATTTGTATAGGGATTTCAAAGCAATGTTAATAACGCTAAAATTTTTGATGTCTCCATAGAAAAGAAAAATAATGTTATGGTATAGAACAGGGAGTAATTTTTTGGTTTTGTTCTGTTTTATTTTGTTTTGTTTTAATGCCATCATATCACCTGGGGCAAATGAATCAAGGGAATAGGTGTACAAATAATTGAATGAAAGTAACACTTAGCATGGGGAAAGAGTGTAATTGTACCAAAGTCTTTTTAAAATATCAAAAATCATATCAGAGCTGAATGAAATCCTAAGCTTATTTTTTGAAAGACAAAAATGTATCAGATGTTGTACTTTGTATCCCAAAAGTTGTTTGTTTGTTTGTTTGTTTGTTTTTTTCTAATGTACAAATGTCTGTAACAATTGGGGCCTTAACATATTGGAGATCTTGTTTTTAACTATGTAATTTATACACTGGGAATTTGAAGTAAAGAAAGAGATTTCAGTGTTGTAGAGGAACATCATTTTGAGTGTCAAAAATCCTCAGAGGACTTGGTAAAAGAGCCACTCAGTACGAAATATTCCATGTACTGTGATATGCAGAGAAATATTCACTAATGAGAAGGAGAAAATAGTAAAATAATAATAATAATAATAATAATAATAATAATAATAATAAATGTGGCTGTTAGAACACTTACTGGGATTGCCAGGGGGGATACGGGAAACTCTGATCCATATGTTATGGAAATGAATTGGATGGTGCTTGTCTAGGGCTCAGTCAGTTGAGCAGCTGACTCTTGATTTTGGCTCATGTCATGATCCTGGGATTGAGCCCTGTCAGCACAGCGTGCAGACCGTGCCTGGGATTCTCTCTCTATGTCCTTCTGCCTGTGCTCTCTCTCAAAATAAATAAATAAACTTTTTAAAAAAAGATGTTTATCTAAAAGATATTTACATCAGAATTAACTTAAATTACCCACCTGTGCTGGAATTGCTGTCTTACACCTAGGTATTTCACAGAATGTTTCAATTTTAAACAACGTTAACATGAGATCCACATTTATGCCAATAAATATTCAAGTCCTAAAATAATCATTTTTAGCTAGCAAAATCAATAAAGAACATTCTTAGTTGCAATGAGAGAAAAGAGTGATTATATAAGCTGTTATGCGCAAGCTATTAGTAATTTAAATATCATAAATAAGAAGGAATCAAGTGAATTGATTATTGAATATATGTATAACAAAATGTACAGATTAGTTCCAGAAAATATTCCCATTATCAATACTTTGCTTATCTAAGTCTTATTTTTACCTTATAAATGTATTTAATGTATATTTGTAATCAAATATATATTTATAAGTAGTATACATCTTTCCCCAAAACATTTCAATGAAACCTCACATTCTCTTCCCATAAAATTCCATTAAAATACATGTTATATACTTGATATATTTGGTAATGGTTTCTGTAGAGATAACTGACTGCACAGAGAAGACAGTTCAGAATCAAAGGAGGACGTTTTTAATTGGATTAAAATAAAGAAGGTTTATGTCCACAATGATGGAATTTTAGAACAAAATCTCAGGGGTTAAGACACAAAAAAGAAAAGTAATACAAAGTTCTTACTGATCAATTCTTATCAGCTTCTTTGCGTCATTATGGTAACATATAAAGTATTTTGAGTGCATTTGACATTGATGTCTTATACACATGTATAACAGTACCTACAATTGAGTATCTACCAGAGAATATAAGGCACAAGTTTAACTACTATAAATACACTTTAATTCTCACATGATAACATATCTACTGGTAAACTCATTTTAGGGAAATAGAAACCAAGTTGCCAAAATGATAAAACAACACAATGTCAGTTAATTAGAAAGCACTGAAACATGAATTTTAACCAATGTTCTCTGACACCAAACCCCCTGTTCTTTTCACACCATATTGCTTCTCCAATAACACAAATGTGTTATTCCCCAACATTTATGGTTTGTCTGGTATGAATCAGGCATTGTGTTAGGTGCTAGATACTACGCTAGGTGCTCGAAGCAAAGGAAACAGACTGTATGCCAAAGAGTACGCATTTTGCCATCAGACAAACTTGAATTTAAATTCAAATCCTGCTGTCTTCCAAACCACAGGGGACAATGGATTGATCATGTAAGTTCTTAGCATCTTGGTTCCTCCACAAAATGAAAATGACAGTTGGATCTCTTTCATAGCATTGCTATGCGAATTGTTATGAGGATTATGTACTTAGCATGGCTCCAGGACATGTTATATGCACCCAAAATGGTATGTGTTATTATTGGTACTTCAAGTTATTCTAAAGATTAAATGAGTTGGCATTATTAAATTCTTGGTCTATCAAAAATATTAGTTTTCATCCTACCCTTCTATTAGAAAAAGATGCAATATATAATTTTTGCATCGAATGATTTTGATTTTCTACAACACTGAAACCCAAAGGTGATTAACAAGAAATTATAGATATTGCTTATTAAAAGCATAATTATTGTTGACCAAACTGCTCATGAATCCAGTTTGGGATTTGTAGATTACGTGAAAATAGATGAATAGAAAATCACCTATTACTTTTTGCTCCTGAAAAGAAAATAAAAAAAGGTCTTACATTTTTTGTCTCATATGTTAAGACCAGAAAGGTTGAATTTGCCTTATTTGGATTCAATGAACAAAATGTATTGAATGTGCATTTGATTCTTTTTTAAAGATATCAGTGTGCATGTATGGGTATGTTTTCAAATTGGGCTAAGTCAAGAAAAAGACATATAAGAGGAAGAGAAGACAAGAAAGATAGAATAGGGTAGGCAAAACAAACATTTTGGCCTTGAAAATTGTATTTCTATTTTAACAATAAAGTCAATAACTTTGTTTAAAATTGGCCTAGATGCTTGTGGCCCAGGAGTGATGGGATGTCTCTTGCAAAAGTGCTAAACAACTGGGTCTGAATCAGCCTTTTCCACTAAATCAGTGGGGGGAAATCTTGTTTCGGTGGGACTCTGCATGAATAAGAATAATGTCTAGCACGTATTGAACACTTACCATTAACTCAAGCTCTTTATATTTATTAAATTGTTTAATCACCTAAACAATGAGATGAGTACCATTATTAATTACAGATTAGGGATCATTGGCAGTAGAAAAAAGAACTTTTTTTTAAATTTTTAAATGTTTATTTATTTTTGAGAGAGAAAGAGACACAGAGTGCGAGCAGGAGAGGGGCAGAGAGAGAGGGAGACACAGAATCTGAAGCAGGCTCCAGGCTCTGAGCTGTCAGTTCAGAGTCCAAGATGGGGCTCAAACTCAAACCATGATATCATGACCTGAGCCCAAGTCAGATGCTTAACCGACTGAGCCACACAGGTGCCACAATAACTTTTAATGTCCTGAGTTTAAAGCTACTTTGTCCTGGAGTCTGGATTAAAACCCAGATGGTCTGGTACCAGTGTTGCACTCTCAACCCACACACTGTGTAAAATGAAGAAGTGTGGTGGACCTAAGGACCCCTCTTCCAGCACTAACATTCTCAGAGTTTATATGGATATGAAAAGTGATTTAATATCAAGTTGACTGTCTAAAAATGTAGGAATTTTTTTTAGCTCACAATCAAAATTCTTCACAATATAAATTCCAGTTTGGGGGTATAAATAAGTGATAAAAATCTTTAATTCATTTCTTAAAATATGTTTTTGGGAGGTGCCTTGGTGGCTCAGTCGGTTAAGCATCCAATCTTAGCACAGGTCATGATCTCACAGTTGATGTTTCAAGCCCCACATCGGGCTCTGTGTTGACAGCTCGGAGCCTGGAGCCTGCTTCAGATTCCATGTCTTCCTCTCTCTCTGACCCTCCCCTGCTCGTGCTCTCTCTCTGTCTGTCTCTCTCTTTCGCTCTCAAAAATAAACATTTAAAAAAAATAAAAAAAAAATTTTTTTAAATGTTTATTTATTTATTTTGAGAGCGAATTAGAGAGCATGAGCGGGGGAGGGGCAGAGAGAGAGGTGATAGAGAATCCCAAGCAGGCTCTGTGCTGCCAGCCCAGAGCCAGTTGCGGGGCTCCAACCGTGAGATTATGACCTAAGCTGAAAGCAAGGGTCGGTGCTTCACCAACTGAGCCACCCAGGCACCCCACTCTTTACTTCTTAAGAACAATTCTCATAGGATATTTTTACTTTCATAGAGCAATTTCCAGATTCTTCTCCCAATTTCTACTCTTATGATAGAATTTCACAAAAAAGTTGTTTCTCTGCCTATAGCACTTTCCTTCCTTAATGTCAGTATGACTTTTTTGTTATAGATTTAAAACATTTTACAATATTTTTTATTTGTCAATTATTCACCAGCATCTGGTAATACGTATAAGATTGAGATAAAAATATAATCCCCAGTAGTGTGATTTAATATCATCTAAAAGACAAAATTAACCAGAGACATATTACACACACTCCCCCCCCCAAAACACACAAACACACACACACACACACACTTGGCAAATGAATCAATGTGGAATTTCAGATGTCAAAAGCTATTCACCACCCCACTGAAAGTTTCAGCTATAGTTCTGAGAGTTAGGGGGGTGGGGGAAGGGAGGGTGCCACTTTAATCTTTATTCATTTTCACTTTTATTCAGTTAATTCATAATGTGAGTGAAACCTGTATTTTAAAAAGAAAGGAAAGGGGTAGTCTATTCAATCTCTCTAGGTGTATGCAAACTACTTGAAACCAATTAGGTGCCAACAGAATTGTTAATTATCCTGGGGTCACCACCTTTTGTGAAGCCTTTCAGACTAAAAGGGAGGTGTGGCTTAGCTCCCAGCAGGTTCAAACAGCCCTCTAATTGACACATTTTATACGCAGCAGTTGGGTTGGCTAGAGAGGTTCACATTTGCTTTCCTTCCACAGAAGAAAATGGATAGGCTATTACATTTACTATTCATTTACTTATGCACCCAATACCTACTGATTCTTTGGTTTCAGTCCCAGAACTTGATAATCCCATGGTAAACAAGAAGGGCCATCACCGCCTAATGAAATTTATATTCTCTTTTTATATGAAAATTCCACCACTTCCCAATTTACAAATAGTTAATTAAGAGCATCCAGTTGTAGAATATGTCACAAGATTCTAAGTCCAAAGACTTTGGAAGCCTAGGTTGCTTTGTTTCCTATTTCTGAACACCGCGAAGGAGAAAGCGGTCCATGTTCCCTCAGACTAAAAACATTAACAAACTCCTCCTTAAGGACAGCCCATACCACCAGAAAGACGTCAGCTTATCTCATCCACATCTCAAATTCCCCTTTGAAGGAGCCACTTCCCATTACCACCATCCCAAAAATGGAATGTGGATTTCACTGGAACCTAGCTTTCCCATAGAATCTGTTAAGAATTGTTCTTGGATATACTCAAAGTACCCTTAATACTTTTAATATACTGTGTAGAAAATATCCTAAATCAGGAACCAAAAACTCTGAGTTCTGATTCCTGCTCTTGTACTTAACAGCTAACTAATAACAGGCAAGTTTTAAACTTCTCTTTCATTTCCCTCATCTGTAAGATGACGATAATACTATCTCTTGTTTACTTAACGGTGTTACGTGTCACTGTAAGGCATATATATATACATATACATGTATATATATACATGTATATATATATGTATATATATACATGTATATATATACATGTATATGTATATATATATGAAATTAATTTGAAAATTAATTTGAAATTTATTTGAAAATTAAACAACATATATAAATATAAAGCATTTAAAAATCACTATGCTTTCGGGGTGCCTGGGTGGCTCAGTCAATTAAGCATCGACTTCAGCTCAGGTCATAATCTCATGGTTTGTGAGTTCAAGCCCCACATTGGGCACAAAGCCAAGTCAGATCCTCTGTCTCCCTCTCTCTCTGCCCCTCCCCAGCTCGAGCTCTGTCTCCATGTCTCGCTCTCTCTCTCTCTTTGTCAAAAACAAACATTTATATATACAAATCACTATGCTTTCATTCTAAAAAAGTGGAAATAACAATGCTTATGATCTTCCCCCCCAAAATTGTTCAGCTAACAAGGCAGTTTTCAGAGTGTGGCCCAGGAACCCTTGGTGGTTCTCCATACGTTTAGGGGTACCATGAGACTAAAACTATTTTGATAATAATACTACTAAGAGTTATTTATCTTATTCACTCTCATTCACTCATGAGTGTATAGTGAATTTTTCTAGAAGCTATTTGACACATGATATCAGAACAGATTAAGTGCAGAAGAGATGATAATCCAGACAGTATCTTTTTTAAGTCAGATATTAAAGAACTTTTCCAGAGTATTAAAAACTCCATTATTCTCAGGAATTATTGTTTGTTTTAGAAATTTATTATAATGATAAAAACAACATGGAATGAGTTTATTATTTATTTATATTAACATGTAATAAGTTTATTATTTTTTTTAGGTACGAAATATTTTTTTTTGTTTCTCAATTTACATTTCTAACAGAGCTACTATTGATAAATATAACCCACATGTACACAGGTCTTTGGGGTCCTCCATACTTTTTAAGAGTTGAAGGCGGAGAAGTTAGAAAACTGCCTAGCTAAAATAATATATGGAAAGGAGCTTTGTAACTGTGAAGTATCACATACATTGAAAACGTTGAAATAATCACTGCTTTAGAATTAAGTAGGGCAACTCTGAATTGACCTGTATAATTTACTATCTCTTTCCTTCTTTGTGTTCCAAACAACCTATTTCAGTACAAAATTTGTAACATACCTGTTCTTAAATAGGGGTCTTCTAGCATATTTATGTGCATTTAAAACCTAATGGGATGACCTTAAATGATAGCTGAAGAATATAAATGAAATCCATGTCTCCATAACTAACCCAAAGCCACTGCATTATGTAGAATGTTAAGACTACCAATATCCCAATACTTTTTCTCTGTGGAAAATGCCAGATTTGTGGCAAGTAAATTCCTGTCAGATACTGAAAGAAGTTAAAGGTTGAAGAATGAGGGTCTTTATCCCCTTCCCCTCTTGCTCTGGGAGCTCAGGAATATTGGGCCAGCAAACTGGGTACTCATACCTAGGGTTTTGAATCCTAAAACAATAAAGCAAAGGCACAAAGAGAGATAGAAAACTCATAGCAGTGATGGCAGGGTTAAGAATCCAGCTGTGGGCGAGTTTCTGTCCCAGTTTCTGTCTCATAGCAGTTCTGTCAGTTTCTGTCCCATAGCAGTGGTGCCAGCCCTGGTGGTGATGAGTGTCCAGTAACAGTAGCTTTAATGCCAAAGACATGATCTTGACTCTGTTCTCATCAGCTTAGCTTCTTTTGGTTCAGATCCAAATTCTGAATCTGAGTCTGGTTCTATAGCTTTCCTGTAGATGCTGCAAGTTACTTTATACCCATCAAGTTAACTTCTTTCCTGCTTTTTTTTTTTAAGAGAGAGAGGGCACAAGTGAAAGAGGGTGCAGAGAAAGGGGGAGAGAGAGAGAGAACCCCATGAGGAGCAGAGAGAAAGGGAGGGGGGAGGGAGAGGGGGAGAGAAGGAAGGAGAGAGAGAGAGAGAGAGGTAGAGAGGGAGAAGGAGGGCTCCAGTTCACCTGACACGGGGCTCAGCTCGAACCCATGAATCAGGAGATCATGACCTGAGCCAAAGTTGGATGCCTAACCAACTAAGCCACCCAGGCGCCCCTTCTTTCCTGCTTATTTAGCCAAGATTTTTTTTTTTTTTTGTGGTTTGCCACCCAGAACCTTACAAACTCCAGCAACTTAGTTAAATAGATTTGGGCATTTCATTTTAGTTCTGCTATGTATAAACTGTGTAAACAGGCAAATTATTTCAGATACTAAAAAGAAATAATAATAATAATAATAATAATAATAATAATAATTGTCTCTTTGGTCTCAGTTTAGTCGTCTGTATGTTGGGAATCCTATTGTGAATATCAAGTGAAATAATGCATTAAAACTTGGCACAGTGTCTGTGTGCTTTCATTGAATTTGAAATATGGTCATAAAAAAGCCCACTTCAGAGATAAATTTACTCTAATATTCATGTGGGTGAATACAGACAGCAGGACATCATTCTTGCCTTGTTGTAACATTTCCTTTCCTGGGGCGCATGTAGAGTTTAATAAAAGATAACCAATGACTTTTCAACTAGATTTCTAATTCCTTTAATCCACTTCTGTTCATGTATTAAATCGTCTCTCCTTTCTAATTAGAACTCATTCTAATATTATTTCTCAAAGCGGTGCTATTGCTACTTTGGGTAGGACAAGTCTTTTTTGTACAGGATCATCCCAAGCATACCAGCAATCTATCATCCCTGACGCCTGCCCACTAAATGCCCATAGCTCTCTAAACTTAGGACAACCCAGTATATCCCTAGGAGACAGTTCTGTCCCCAGTAGAGAATGATTATAAGTCTTGATTGCTCCACAGTATACCCACACAGTGATCTATTCTAAAATAGTTTTAAATAATTAGGGGTGGATAAAAGAACATACTTATTAATATAATAATGTTCCCAGACTGAAAATTATTATGTTGAAGAAACAAATACTGCAACTCATAATGGCCTTAACAAATTAAAGAGGCTGACAAATAAAAAGGGATTCATTACACTATATACATGTTGAAAATCATTGAAGAAAAACATGTTCATAATAGTGTGAGAGACTTTGAGAACACATAGCCCAGTTTTTCTCCAAAGTCGATGTGCCTTGGAATTGCCTGAGCTTAATATAAATATGGGTGGTAAACTCTATCCTAGAACTATTAAATTGGAATCCCAGTGATGGGGCTGGTGCATGCATATTTTTGCATCAAAGCATATTATTTGTAAGTGTACAATGCTTTAAAATTCATGGATTTTATAGGTTTCACTCATTCAACATAAATAATATTAAGGTTCTATAACACAATCCATTAGCACCTACCACATGACTAGCCCTGTCCTATGCACCAAGGATAAAGAAATAAATAAGATATAGCACTGAAATCCAAAGGTTTACTGTTTAGTTGTTGGAAACATACATTACATAATTGATGTGCAGTAATGTGATAAGAGTTTCAAAAGCTGGAAAAAAGGGAAGGGATTTAGTAAACACAAAACAATGACAGGAAATATTTCCTAGAAAAATGGACAAAGTTTCATGAGAGATAAATAAGAATGAACATGGCAGAGCATGGATGAGTTTTGCTCTTCATACAAAACAGTGTTGTGTTACATGCAAGGGACAATTGACTTTGAGCAATTATAGA
Organism: Panthera leo; assembly: GCF_018350215.1. NCBI lineage: Eukaryota > Metazoa > Chordata > Mammalia > Carnivora > Felidae > Panthera > Panthera leo. Next base: position 31,524,647 of record NC_056687.1, read on the forward strand.
AGAGCATCTGTATTGGTCATGAGATTAGAGGTCAATATAAATGTATGTACTATTCATTTAGTTGTTTTGACCAAATTAACTGATTACTTAACTGAAAAAAAAATCATTCAAATGCATCTTACTTAAAGATACAAGCAGATATGGCTATAGCAAAAGCAATATTTATTACAATAGACAGGGGCTTATTCAGTTAGGAAAACAATACTGGATTTCCCTAGAAAATTATTGTGTATTTACCCAGTGAACTATACTTCAGTTTTCCACACTCCTTGCCCATCTTTCTTCTTTTCTTCTTTCCTCCCTCCCTCCCTCCTTCCCTTCCATCCTTCTGTCCATCTGTCTGTCCTTTTTCTCTTCCCCTTTCCATGTCAGCTTATAATACCATATTATAAAACAGAAAGCTAATTGCACATCCACGTTAGAAAGGAATCAGCACTGCAAGAGATTGAAGTTTTGTTTAAAAAGCATGACAAGATTGGGGTGCCTGGATGGCTCAGTTGGTTGGGCATCCGACTTCGGCTCAGGTCATGATCTTACAGTTTGTGGGTTCGAGCCCCATGTCAGACTCTGTGCTGACAGCTCAGAACCTGGAGTCTGCTTCCGATTCTGTGTCTCTCTCTCGCTCGCTCTGCCCCTCCCCGGCTCACACTCTGTCTCTCTCTCTCTCTCTCAAAAATAAATAAACATGTTAAAAATTAAATAAAAAATTAAAAAATAAAGCATGTCAAGATAGATATATCTATCTATAACCATACTTTTAACTATAGTTTGTCCACTAATGTGCAAAAAGTGTTCCCTTTAAAACTGCCAAATCACCACTACTTCAGTCTTTTCCATAAGTCACAAATACTGTTTTCCATGCAATTGCCAATCTAAGAAACATGTAGGTGAATTATATTTATATTTGTTTTGTGATATTTTAGATGAAATTTCATAGCTTTTTTTCCAATGTGTTATATTTTTGCAACAGGGCAGGAAGCATGATGCCATGTGATACAGCATATAGCATCATACATTTATGTTGGGACCCCATATCTTATGGGGGATATAATAAAAATAATGAAGATATTCCTCCAGAAAAAGGCATGTAGTAATAAAAATTGGAAATGATATTGAAGGGTTCGCAGGTGTGTTCACATGCTGTGTATTAGGAAATATCCTACTTTTTGGAAAGAACATGGGCATCGGATTCATTTAGGGATAAATGCCAGAACTAACTGCCTGAAACTTAAGTTACACCAGTTCCTTGTTCTCTCTCTAATTCTCTCATCTGTTAAACTGGAACAGTAATTGCATCAACCTGATGAGATTGTTGCTGGTATTCAGTGAGATAACAGGTTCAAGCACTGAGAATGATGTTAGGCACAGAGTAAGATCTCAGCATATGGTAGCTGCTATCATCGTCACCCTCATTATAACAAATCATAACTATTATCTATGAAATAGACTAAAATCATCACTATCTTATAGAATTGTGAAACAGTAAATGAGACACTGTATATAAAATATATAGTCGTTCATGAAAGTGTTCAGCAGATGTTAGGTATTATTGTCACTATGTTTTATCCCTATTTTCTGTTTGCTGCGTTATTCTTTGTTCCTATTTTTTATCTTTCACGTTTTTTCTGCTTTATGAAAAAGGTTTTACCACTTTAAGTGATTCCATTTTCTCTCCTTTCTCAGTATATTAAAGTACCTGTTTTATTGTTTACTTGATTGCCCTAAAATTTGCAACATACATTTAAAACTAATGCAAATCCACTTATAGATAACATTATACTGCTTCAAAAATAGTGTCCATACCTTATAATAATAAAATAATTCTAATTCCACACTCCTGTCCCTTATATCATTGCTGTTATTCATTTCACTTATATTTAAATGTGTGTGTATACATGAAAAGATGCTCAACATCGCTCCTCATCAGGGAAATACAAATCAAAACCACACTCAGATATCACCTCACGCCAGTCAGAGTGGCCAAAATGAACAAATCAGGAGAATCTAGATGCTGGAGAGGATGTGGAGAAACAGGAACCCTCTTGCACTGTTGGTAGGAATGCAAACTGGTGCAGCCACTCTGGAAAACAGCGTGGAGGTTCCTCAAAAAATTAAAAATAGACCTACCCTATGACCCAGCAGTAGCACTGCTAGGAATTTACCCAAGGGATACAGGAGTACTGATGCATAGGGGCACTTGTACCCCAATGTTTATAGCAGCACTTTCAAAAATAGCCAAATTATGGAAAGAGTCTAAATGTCCATCAACTGACAAATGGATAAAGAAATTGGGGTTTATATACACAATGGAATACTACATGGCAATGAGAAAGAATGAAATATGGCCTTTTGTAGCAATGTGGATGGAACTGGAGAGTGTTACGCTAAGTGAAATAAGTCATACAGAGAAAGACAGATACCATATGTTTTCACTCATGTGGATCCTGAGAAGCTTAACAGAAGACCATGGGGGAGGGGAAGGAAAAAAAAAAAGAGATTAGAGTGGGAGAGAGCCAAAGCATAAGAGACTCTTAAAAACTGAGAACAAACTGAGGGTTGATGGGGGTGGGAGGGAGGGGAGGGGAGGTGATGGGCATTGAAGATGGCATCTTTTGGGATGAGCACTGGGTGTTCTATGGAAACCAACTTGACAATAAATTTCATATATTAAATAAATAAATAAATAAATAAATAAATAAATAAATAAATATGTGTGTATAATTAAATATGTTACTATTATTTTGAACAAATTGTTACCTGCTAGATTAATTAGGAATAAGAAAAAATGAAGTTTTTTAAAATTTTATTTATTTCCATAATTTCTACAACCAATGTGGGGCTCAGATCAGCACCCCAAGATCGAGAGCCACATGCTCTTCTGACTCAGCCAGCCAGGCACCCCAAGAAAAACTGAGGTTTTTTTTTAAGTTTATTTATTTATTGGAGGGGAGCAGAGAGAAAGGGGAGAAAGAATCCCAAGGAGGCTCCACATTGTCAGTGACAGAGAGCCTGACCCGGGGCCCGATCTCACGAACCATGAGATCATGGCATGAGCCAAAGTCAAGAGTCAGAAGCCTAACAGACTGAGCCACCCAGGTGCCCCTGAAGTTTTTATTTTACCTTCACCTATTCATTTTCCAATGTTCTTCCTTAATTTACATAGATCTGAGTTTCTGACCTATATCATTTCCTTCTCTCTGAGGAGCTTTAACATTTCTTATGAGGCAAGTCCCCTCAACTTTTGTTTGTCTCATGAAGTCTTGATTTTTCCTTTGCTTTTGAAGGATAATTTTACATATACAGAATTCTTGGTGAGTGGACTTTGTACTTTTGGCACTTAAAATATTTTATTTCATTCTCTTTCTGCTTGCCTGTTTCATGAGAAAGGCTCTGATGTAATTCTTATTTTTGTTCGTTAACAGGTAAACCGTTTTTCTTCTTTGGCTTCTTTCAAATTTTTTTCTCTATTTTTGATTTTCTGCGGTTTGGAGATGATATGCCTAGGCGTGGTTTTCTGTTTGTTTCTGTTTTGTTGTTGTTGTTGTTTTTCATTTATCCTGCTTGATGTTCTGTGAACTACCTGGGTGCCTGGTTTGGTGTCTGACATTAGTTTGGAGAGGCTTTTAGTCATTGTTGCTTCAAATATTTCTTCTGTTTTTTTTCCTCCTCTTTCTTCTCCCTCTGATGTTTCCATTATGCATATGTATTAGTCAGAATTCCCCTGAGAAACAGAACCAATAGATTTATTAGGAGGAATTGATTCGTGCAATTATGCAGGCTGAGAAATTCCACAATCTACTCTTTGTAAACTGGAGACCCAGGAAGGTCAATGTTGTAGTTCAGTCTGAGTATGAAAGTCTGAGAACTAAGAGGGTTGATGGCTCAAGTCTTGTTCCACAGACAAGAGATGACCAGTGTCCCAGCAGCAGTCAGGCACGAAGGGCAAATTCTACTTTCATCTGTCTTATAGTTCTATGTAGTCGCTCCATAGATTGGATGTTGCCCACCCACACTGGAGAGGGCAATAATCTGTTTCATTTCGTTCAGATGCTACTCTCATCCAAAAACACTCACAGACATATCCAGAAATAATGTTTAACCAATTATCTTGACACCCCATAATCTTCTTAAGTTGACACATAAAATTATCCAACCTGGTGTATATTATACCTTTTGTAGTTTTCTCATGGTTCTTGGCTATTCTTTCCTGTTTGGTTTTTTTTGTTTGTTTGTTTGTTTTTTATCGTTCTTTCTCTGTGCTTTTCTTTTGGATGCTTCTGTTGACATACAGTGAAGCTCAGACATTATTTTTTTCCTTCGCTATATCCAGTCTACTTGCGTCCATCAAAGACATTCCTCATTTTTGCTACAGTGTTTTTTATCTCTAGAAATGTGGAGAATTTTGTCATTCTTAGAATTTTCAAATCTCTGCTCACTTCATCCATATGCTCTTGCATATGGTGTCTACTTTATCCATTAGAGCCCTTACCATCATTATGGAGCCCTAATATTAATTATAGTTGTTTTTATTTCTGGTCTGATAATTCCAACATCCTCGGCCAAGTCTGAGTCTGATCCTGATCTGATGCTTTCTCTATCTCTCCAAAGTTTTTTGTCTTTTTTGTGTTTTTTTTTTTTGGCCTTTTTTATGCCCTATATGTTTTTCTTATTAGCCAGATATGATATACAAGGTAACAGGAACTACTGCAAGTAGATCTTAAGTAATGTGGTGGTGAAGTGGGGTGGGGAGGAGTATTCTATGGTCCCATAATTAGGCCCCAGTCCTTTAGGCAGCCTGTGCCTCTGTGCCTCTCTGTTTTCCCTCTCCTTAGGTGGAGAAGATGGCTCAAGTGGGCTGGGGTTGGGTATTTCTCTTTTCTCAGGTCAATTTAGGCTCTGGCAAAACAGTTTCTCCTGAGTGCAAGCCTTTTTAAGAAGAACAGAATGCTCTGACAGATTTCAAATTGGTTTTTTGTCCCCTCTTCCTGCTGGAAGCATAAGAGCATTTTTCTCCAATATTCACTCCGAGAACCTGGTAAGACTCCTGGAGGCAAAATTCACAAAAGTGTGTAGATGCCTAATGCTGAAGTCCGCCTAGAGTTCTTATGTTTGGACTTGTTTACATGGAGTCCCTACAATTTGTCAACTATAGCTCAAGTTTTTTGTTTTTGTTTTTGTTTTTGTTTTTTACCCTGACACTAGTTCCCACAGAGGTTTCTACTCCTCAGTTTCTACTCAGATAAATTGTGATTCTATCTGCCTGTCTGTCTCTCCAATTTTGAGGACAGCAGTTCACCCTATGTTATCACTTATCTGATGGATCCAAGAAGAGTTGTTGATTTTTCAGTTTGGTTAGCTTTTTACCTGTTGTGAGGACAGAATGACAACTTCCAAGTTCCTTAAGTGCTAGGCTGGACCCCCCCGCCCCCCGCTCCTCCCCTCCCCCTCCATGGTTTTTACTGTGATCTTGCTGTCAAATATTCCCACTTGTATGAAGTTCTTGCATTTTCTCCTGATTGACCCAGAACTGCCATCACCGCTTCGAGATTTGGCAAAACACTTTTTTTCCCCTAAACATGCTTTCTCGTCATATTGAATACCATAGGAATACTATTAATAATGGAAAAAGCCTGCAAATATGAACCTTTTCTTCCCCCACAGAGTTATCAGTATGAGAAAAGAAGAAATCTATGTATTTAAAAACCATTTGTTTTTATTCATAGGCACTGAGTACTTTGCATCTCTTTAAATGCTGTATGTACCTATACCTATAGGCACCATGATGAAGTTAATTCTACTCTAAACTATTTTTGAAAACAGTTTGTTAAGCAGAAGAAAACCAGACTGTGAAATTAAAATCTCTGGAGGTACATAGGGCTTAATGCAGGTAATATAGAATATTAATGTGTTTAAATTTCATTATGCATGTTGATGGAGTAATTTCATAGGGACATAATATCTAATTTCAATGACTTTAGCAAAGCAGTTTTGTCTCTTATTTTTTGTCCATTTTGTGTGTTTTTGTAGCTTAACTGTCCTACACATAGACATCATCTTAATCTCCCTATTTTAAAATATTCAAACACCTGCAACAACACAGAGTCATAAAGCTCTTTTATATCAAGTTATTCATCCCTCAGCTTGTTTTCATTATAGGTCTATTGGAAGATTTCCATCCTCAACCCTATTCTCTAGCAGTTAATTAATTATTCTTGCTATTGAAATGCACTATATGGTCTCTATGAATTAGGGGGTGTCAAATATTGTAGTTTGCTTAGAGCAGCTAGGATTCAATTGTTGTCGTTTTTTTTTTAATTCCTACTATTTCATACTTGCTGTGATTTAGAAAAATTGCTGATGCATCAATTAATGCAAATTGTATAAAGGCTTCTATAATTTAGGCTTAAAATGCCAGATCAAGCCATGGAGCTTTGTATTTTCATGAGCTGCGACTTAAAATACGGGGTTCAATTTTCATTTACCTAATGTTCCCCAGTAATAAAGACATGTCTATTAAGGACATCTGTTACAATTTGGTAACCTCTAATTTTAATGGGAAATAATAGAGTTCATGTCTGTAAGATTAGAGGTTATGGACTAGGTCTTTGCGCTGGTTTGGCGTCCTGGATAAAATGTTCTGCCAGCCAAACTAATATATTCACAAAAGTCCCAAAGTCTTGGTTCTGCAGGCCAAAAAAAGAAAAAGAAAAAGAAAAAAAAAAAACTTTTTCTATCTTGTCACTTTCCTCATTGCCTTGTCGAAAATCTGTCACCACCTGCTAGAAAATAATATTTTGTTTCACTTTTTTAAAAGCACATGAAGAGACAAGAAACCAGTGAATAATTACACAGTAAAATGTATTCTGCCAACTGAGTCAGAGGGGGAGAAAGAGGGAAAGGAAGGGAGAAAAGAGATGAGTCTCTCAAAGCTCTGCATATTCCTCAGGGTCCCAGTGGAGCCCATGCCCTCCCATCATGTTAGGTTTCAGATATTTTTCTCAGGGCAGGAGGTGGGTGAGGGGGTGAAGAAGGCACAAAACCTTTCCCTTCTCTTCCGGCTCATCCTTGAACTGACAACGTACAGATAGTAAAGGGAATGCATCTGAGAACACAATTATCCCTGCCAACTTCAGCAATTGTAACAATGAAATCCTCTTTTTCTCTTTATTCAAGCCAAACTTCAGCATTCCTTTCGAATCCAAATCCTTAATGGCATTTATGACTCTCACGGGTATTTATTTTAGCTGAATATCTTGCATTTGCAATGCCAAGAACAATCCTGAGTAAAAAAGATTCCTGTCACTTTATTCAGGCTTCAACAAAAAGCAACCAAGCCAGTAAATCACTAAATGGAAGTACCAACTTCCTTTGACATGCATGAATAATGCCTTAGCAGTTGGCTCACCGGAAAGATTAGAATGGAAGTAAATACAACCCTGTAAAAGTATGCCCACGCAAGCTGAGCCCAGAACTCTATCAAAATCAATTTCTCCCATTTGACATCTGAGTATTTTGAAATGTTCTAACAGGAAGCAACAGAATCAGATTTCTTTCTAACTTACTTTCAGCAGAAAGGAAAAAAGCATGATAACCAAACTCACCAGGTTTTAAGTATCACTGAAAGTCCAACATTAACTTGAAGCCACTTCGATGGAAAGAAAAAAAAAAGATGAAGGCAAACGTTTGGCGTTGAACACTGAAACAGACAAAAATTGAACAAGTCATGTTTCACACAAATACTTTTTTTTTCTTTCTTTAAGGTGAGCAAAATTGGAAATGCCCCTGATCCAGTACTGGACTATAAAATGGGAAGGTAAATTGTCCATGCAGATTACCCTAAGTAAGATAGTGACAAGATAATGGAATTTTCAATATGGGTAGAAAGTTGTTGAATAGATTTTATTATGGTCAGTCCTCTAATAACAGTCCTTACCTACAAGCTCATTCATCAAAAACATAAGATAATCCCATGTGCATGTCACTCTATGTGCTTTTATATCCCTTTGGAAGGAAATAGAGAGTCATTCAAATGTGTTCCATTTACTTTTAGTCACACTGTGCTTTCAGCGACATTTTCTCTCCAAATATAATAAATTGAGTTAAGTCATTACATGCTGTCACTAAATGGATAAATGCCAACCTTTCATATTTCTAAATGAATATCCTCGTTTGTGTTGGTCCTCAAAAATATTTTTTTTTAATTTTTTTAATGTTTATTATTTAAAAGAGAGAGAGAGAGAGAGACAGAGAGCAATCAGGGGAGGGGCAGAGAGAGAGGTTGACACAGAATCAGAAGCAGGCTCCAGGCTCTAAACTGCCAGCAAAGAGCCCGACACAGGGCTTGAACCCACAGACCACGAGATCATAACCTGAGCTGAAGTCGGCTGCTTAACCAACTGAGCCACCCCTCCTCAAAAATATTTTTTATCTTAAATTGATTACCCCCACCAAAATTACAAAGAAACTTTCAGATTCTAGAGAAGAAATAAGATGAATTTTTTATGCCCAGGCTAATCAAACAGACCTTTATTGATTTTCAAGTAGATTAAATCATCTTAGAGTATTATTAAATCTTCAAAGAATCCTATGTGTTTTGCTGAATTTATTTCAAGGTGATTTAATAGTAATAATAACTAGAGTTTTTATATTTTACTAATTATCATTTTTACCTCGGATGTTTGGAAGATTTGACCTATTTTTTTTTTTTTATTGCTAACAATGTAGAACTTAAAAATTAAAAATAAATAAGAAAGCTAGGACATTCTTTTTTTTCAGGCTCATGTGACTCTTTTGGTGATTTATAGATTAATCAATCATCAATGGGATTAAAGGCCATTTACACTAAACAAATTGCTTATGGCTGCAGCAAATTGTGTTTTGAGATTTAGTGATAGGGACTATAAATTGCCAGTCATGTTATTAGACACATAAATCAGAGAGTTACTGAAAATTGATTAGCTGACTCCAATTTTTCTGAACACATTGTTACTCCAGCTTATTATTTTTCTTTCCCAGGTCAAAGCAGTTCAACTCCACGACTGAGTGAAGGAATGTGCATTTCTATACCTAAGGGTAATCCTCACGGCTTTTTGTTTTTGTTTTTCATTTCTATAAATGTTCTGTGAAATCAAAAAAATGAGATTTTTGCCTTCATGTGAATATTGCAGTGCTGCTTTTGTATTCACTGAGTATAATTATCCCAGATATGGAAACTAACATATTTTAATAAAATAACTGCAAAATATTTCTTGTGTTTAATGATGGAAACGTGTTATAACAAATCCATAATTAACAGTCTCTTCTTCCCTCTTCAAAACTTTCCTGAAACACTACATAGATATATATATATATATATATATATATATATATATATATATATATATATATTTTTTTTAAGTTTATTTATTTTGAGAGAGAGAGCACAGGTCGGGTAGGGACAGAGAGAGAGGGGAGAGAGAAAATCCCAAGCAGGCTCCACACTGTCAGCGTTGAGCCCGATGCAGCTCAAACTCATGAACCGCGAGATCATGACCCCAGCTAAAACCAACAGTCAAAGGCTTAACCAACTGAGCTACACAGGTGCCCCATACTTTTAAGAATAGAGAAATCACACAAAGGAAAGGCATGATCTACATATATTTGTGTTGTTATGATAAACTTTATGATAATTAGCCGTCATTAAAACGAGAAAATATCATTTAAAAAATTTTTTTAATGTTTATTTTATTTTTGAGAGAGAGTGTGAGCAGGGGAGGGGCAGCATTTATTTTTTTTAGTTTTAATGTTTATTTATTTATTTGTTTTTGAGAGAGGGAGAGAGAGAGAGAGAGAAGGGGAGAGGCAGAGAGAGGGAGTCACAGAATCCAAAGCGGGCTCCGGGCTCCCAGCTATCAGCACAGAGCCCAACCCAGGGCTCAAACCCACAAACCATGAGATCATGACCTGAGCTGAAGTCAGAGGCCCAACCAACTGAGCCACCCATGCTCCCTAATAGCATTTATTTTTTAAAGGGTGTAAGGGGGCACCTGGGTGGCTTAGTCATTTAAGCAACTGACTTTAGCCTCAGGTCAAGATCTCACTGTCAGGCTCAGCACCCAGCTCTCCGCTGTCACCACAGATCCCACTTTGGATTCACTTTCCCTTTCTATGCCCCTCCACTGCTTGTACTATCTCTCTCTCTCTCAAAGTATATAAACATTAAAAAAATAAAGTGTGTACAAATTATTTGCTTTCTAGATAAATAATTGGTTTAGGAGAATATTCTGGATACAGACTTTGAGTTCTGAATTAGTACGCTAGTTTTCTGGACATTTCACTCTTCCTCTAGTAACACACTCCATACAAAGTTCCTAGAATATTCTTGCATTTGACTCTCATTTTATTATTGCCCTGCTGGAAATTTTCAATGGTTCTTCAATTACCTACAGTATCATTTTCAAGAATTCCATTTTCTCAAACTAGTCTTTACAAACTCGATCATCCACTCAATTCCAAAAAGGGTTTACTACCCCAACACCCTTTTCTTTATTCACTGCTGCTATCATTACTTCTTGCAATGGTGTTTCTGCACCTCCATCTATTACTATCATACCCACCCTCCAGGGCCCAGCTCAAATATTGTCTTCTCCAGAAATCATTCCCCATCACCTCGAAAAGTATTACAAATGTAATCAGCTCGTTTCATTTATTTATGCTTCTACTAACGCACTTACCTATTGTAGACTGCTTTTTAAACTGAAAACTCAATGTGCCTGTCTATAATCTGTAACAGGAATAATGTAAATTTTAAGAAATTGGTGATAGTTTTTCATCCCAGCATTCCAGAGATAATGTACTTTGTAGAACAAGTAAATGTCAAGAGCAGATCAGTTGGTAGCAATCTATAATACACAATTATCAAAAGATTTAACCTAACAACAAACATACCTGCAAATTACAAATAAATTCCAAATATATTACAAAATTTCCCATTCTCATCAGCTGCATAAGCTGAAGACCTTGAAAACAAAACAAGAAGCTGACAAGAGGAAAGGGGTGCTCTTCTCTCCTAATAGCCCACCACTGAGCCACACTGGAGAGCAATATAGATACAGAAGTTAAGATGACCCTTTGGAGTTAGAGAAACCTGGATTCAAAATTCAGCTATTGCCTTCCAGTTATAACATAATGGAGAACACCAGTTGTTATTTGCTGCATGTAATGATTCATAGTTTCCACTTTGCTAAAGACCAATGTAAAATCATAACTTGTTTCCTTGATATTCCAAATGTATCAGGAGCTCATGCTCCCAAAGAAATACACAATTTTAAGCAAAGATGTAGAACAGAATGTTAGCACTGTTTCTTATATATTCACTCTGTACCTAATCATCCTAAATGTCATGGCTTGTGCTTCAATATGCAAGTGAAGTTTAGAACTGAAATACACATCCAATTCATTCTGTCGCAAATATAAATATCAAAGAATTATTTCAACACACAGGAAGAGGGATTTTTTGTTATTTTTATTTTTTTTTTGTTCATTTGACCTTAGGGTTAGTTATTACAAGTACTTTAATCTGACCTCTCCCTTGGAGAACATAGAACTGCATAAATAGAACACCCAACTTTATATATCCTTAAACGTGTTTAAAATAAACATCGACATTCATATTTTACCTTCCTATTGCTTGGTTGCAGAGTAACAATTGACTTATGTGTCAGACCTTAGGATATTGGAGGTGGTAGGCCTTCTCTTTCTTCCTTTCTTCCTCCCTTCCTCCCTTTCTTCCTTCCTTCCTTTCTTCTTTTCTTTCTTTCTTTTTCTTTCTTTCTTTCTTTCTTTCTTTCTTTCTTTCTGTCTGTCTGTCTGTTTTTAAAGTATGCCATGAGTAATTTTCTCTGAACAAAAAGATTTTTCCATGTTCTGCTATGGCTAAGATGCCAAAAATGCTGGTAAAGGGTCTGAGGGTTTCATTAAAACATGGACATTTCTATAATTTTTTTCTTTTCTTTTTCTTTTCTTTCTTTCTTTCTTTCTTTCTTTCTTTCTTTCTCTTTCTTTCTTTCTTTCTTTCTTTCTTTCTTTCTTTCTTATTTTATGTTTAAATCTCTATTAAGTTTCCTATGGGTGCATAGTTCATATGAACTATTTTTTTTTCCATGATGAAATAGAATAGCCCTTTGGTTCAAGGAAATTAAAAGATGTTACTATTATTCTTAGATATTACACCAATATTTGCTTTCTTTACAGTAGAATTTCTTTTAATTTCTTTTACAAAAAACAAAATTGTAACAAAATACAAATCCTTCTAAAGCTATATTCTTTTAAAGATATCTACACATTTGGGCAGAGATACTTTCAGAGTAATTTCAATGATAATAATATAATAAATTAGGCAACTGACTCTAACAAATATTTTCTGTTTTCTCCTGCTTTGAACAGTTATCTAACTAAGTAGTTGGATGTTTTTTTTTTTTTTTTGGCACTATAAAATATATCAAAGGTAGATGTTGTCATTAGCACTGGGAGACCAAGGATGTGAAAAAAAATCATAAAAACCTTTCTGAGAATTGAACTTTCTGATTTTGGACTCTGCAGGTTGCACTTGACTAAGGCTAATAAAGATTCAGAATCTAAGTGACCTGCAGGTACCCCCACGAAAAGAGTCATGTCATAGACACAGAGGACACTCTTGCTTGGGAAACACATTAAATTTGCCTCAGTAAACCTGGAAGGGAAGAACCTTTACAGTTCTCACAACACATTGAGCTATTATTAATTTTAGTCTATACCAAAAATATGTCTCTATTGACTTGATGCTGCTTGGTTTAATGCTGCCTTTATCTCTCTTTCTTTTCCTATTCATAATTCTCCTGTGCCATTTCCTAGCTGACATGAAGTAGAGTTTGGAGAGAACAAAATTTATGTTATCAACTCTATGAAACAAGACAGGCACCAGGTATTTAGTTCTTGGATTATCATACTGAACTGAAGTTAGCTCATTAATCTTCTATTTTCACCTCAAGATTCCAAATCGACACACTTATGTAATTTAGCAGTAACAGAAATGATTAATAGGTTTCTCTGGTGCTAACCTAATTGCAATGACACTAAAGACAAGAACGTTACAGAAGATAAAGCATTGAGACCAGAATTACCTCCCTTCTAGGTAGCAATCAGCTATTAAGGGCAATTCTTAAACTCCTTTGAACAATAAACAAATCACTGCCACTGAGTATGGTTTTTACCTTGCTGGATTCATCTAGAAGACAGTCTCTTTAACAAATCTTCACACCCAGCTATTTTCTATTTTTCCACAGTTTCTGTTATCAGATGTCTCCAGAAAGAAAAGCCTTAAAAAAACTCTAAAGAATATTTGTATATTTCTCTTCTCTAGAGTAACATATTTTCACATGTGCCAGAGTCACAAATTTTTGTGATATACATTGAATGTATATATAGAGATACTTAATAGATAACAAATGGAGTGGAGAAATGGGCAATAATTTGAAAAATCCATGCATTAGTCCTATTTGTGCAGAATATACCACCCCAAAATATGCCATTTTGGCATAAGGATTATTTTGAGCTAAATGCAACATGAAAGCAGGACATAAATCTGTAAAAGTGTCCCCCCTCTCCTTTCTACCAGAATAACACAAGTTAATAACAGAAGATAACTCTAGACCTTTATTAGCCCAAAGATGGCACCAAAGGAATTGACATAACAAACCTTACTAACAAGCTCTTATAATTCATTAATTTCCCATATATTTGCTTCTCCACAGTTTGCCACTCAAATTGTCTTATTCATTTCACTAAAAATGCATTGTTCTTTTGTTAAGATAATGTAGAAGCCCAAGTTCTTACCACCACTTTGAGTTACACATCACCAAGCATTCCCGTGTGCATTCAAGACGCACATGATAATAAACTTTTGTTTGTTTTCCTCATGTCAATCTGTTTTTTTATTGGTTTAATTCACAGGGCCCCAATAAATGACCCTAACATGGGATAGAAGGAAAGTAATTTTTATCCTCCTCTACAGTGCCTTCTACGTACTTTCAAGAAAAGTTTTATCCAAGTACCCAGAATATTGTTTTAGTTTTTCTTTTTGGTTTTCTCAGTTAAATGGCCTAATCATAAAATGTTCCATGGGTTACAAAACACCAAAGAATACATATCACCAACTGAATTGTCAAACATCCTAATTTTTCTAGTGTTTAAAAAAATTTAGTGTCTTAAAGTTTCTGATATCAAACTGAAATATAACTTTTGATCACTTAACTGAAATGGTTATTTTCACCACAAACTGAGGCCTCCTCCCAGGCTGTCTTCTCTTTATCAAGCCAAATTAATGAGTAGATGCCTGTATTTTATATTTAAAGCCCTACACAACGTGATGGAAACACGCACTTCTAAATTGAAAAAATGCGCGTGTGTTGACATTGTTGGCTACATGCTCTTCATATCATCTTAATACAATCTGTAGTACCTGTAATTTTCCCCTAAAATAGAGTTTGTCAGTTAAAAGAAAAATATTTTCTCTCCTTTTGTACTTTGCGATTCTAATACTTTATTAAGCTGTTTAAAAAAGACATTCTAGCCTTCTTTAGGTTCTCTACTTGGTGGCATTGCCACCACTGAGTTTTTATTATGTAAATTATTGCAATCTGGTTAGCTCCTTCCGTCTTTTTTCTTAACAAAAGGGGTCTGCAAGTGCTAATCAAAATGCTGCAATTTACATATTAATGAAGTTTTTATAATGACATTTTCTTCATACACAGGGTGAGCAAGAGAGACTTTTTATCTTTTTTTCAGAAAGCAAGCACCAAATTTTGATCTTATAAAGTATCTTTGAAACTTTCCAAAGCTGATTGGAATGGCATTATGTATTTTAATCAGATAAGCAATGAAAGCAGTAGGTTATGAGCTTACACATATGATGTTTATAAGCAATATTTTTTCGTATACATTCATGCACTTGTAATTACATAAAATGCTAAGGACGCGTTTGCCAGTGAGGATGCTGTGCACAATCAAGTCCTAATCATTTTCAGGAAAGGAAAAACATTCCACTAAAAGTGAGGAGAGACAAGGAGTGTTCAAAAGCTATGTCAAAAGTGTCCAGCTGTTTTCATAGAATATAGGTGATTTCCTGGTGCTAACAAAATCCAGAAGAAACATTATAACAACGACAAATGTGTATAATTACTATGAAGTCCAAGTATGAAAATCCACAGAAATAGAATAAGTGGATAAAATTAGTTAAAACAATCATCTTAGTAATGAGGTTCTCTGATTATAAAAGTCCTTTAACCCTTTAGAATGTGTCACTAAAAACCAAACTGAAAAAACAAATCAACAGTCTGTCACTGGAATGTGGTTTTCCACAGATAATATGATCATGAGTAAAAAGATATAGATTCTGATATTAATCAGTATTTAGTCAATGGCATTCTTTGGAAATTCAGGCAAGAAATTAACTTGTGTTATATTTTCTTTAATTGTGAAATGAGCATATAGGCACAATATTTGTAATAGGAATTATTATTTCAATCAATAATGGCACTCTCAAAGGCTGTATATATACATTAAGGAGGGAGGGAAGGAAGAAGGTCGGAAGAAAGGGAAAGAGGGAGAGAGGGAGAGAGGGAGAGAGGAAGGAAGGGAGAGAAAAAAGTGACCTAAACATTTTTGTGGGAATTCCTGATTATATTCTAAAAAGTATTTTATGTGAAAAAGTTTTGGTCACTAAACAAAAATGACAGTGGTTTTCCAAATCCTACTTTTTTTTTTTTGGAACTAATATAAAAATTAGTGATTTTTCAGATATTTCTAACCAAGGTGATATAATAAATGGTTTCTTTTTTTCTAAAATGATTTCACATTACAAAAGACAATTGGGTATCTAGGATCAGTAAAACATTTAGGTGTTAATGAATCTTAATTTACTAACATTAAAAATTATCTAATGCATCACAGAAGTAGTTCTTAAATCTAATAAATAGAATTACATATGTAGCTCAACTTATCTTGGCTTCAATATAATAAGGTAGATGTTTATTTAGGAAATGACAGTTGGTGAGGACAGATAACTCTTGTTTTGAATTCATGGGAAGATATTCCAACAAGTGAAATAATAAGGCAGGTCTTCTTTTCACAGCAGGACATGAAACACCCATTCAATTGGATTAGATGACATCACGCCAAGAGCCATTAGTCCAATCATTGACTTGTGACTGTAAGTGCTACCATTTAGACACATGGAACCACTTCCAGTCACATCTGGCCACTTGGGCATGTGAGTTGGCGCAAGCATGCTTTGGAAAGAATGAAGGCTCTTGACCAAAGTATATCGAAACCATTAATAATGTAGGGTTATTTCTCTTAGCAAAGGAGAATCCTTAAAAATATAAAATTCTCAGTTGGGCATTTACAATCCACAGAAAGTTTATTTTTCCTTCTCATCTTCTTCACTTGAGTGGTTTGATTTCGAAATAGCCTCAATCTTGCTCCAGGCCTTTGAATTGTTGATTGCTCATGTTCAGGCATTGATTTCAGGGTTGTGCCAATTCATTGAAATTGTACTTAATTTCAAAGAACTTCCATCACTTTCTGGAAGAACAGTTTGCATGGAAGTGGACAAATGACTTCCCTCCGGGGAACCTGACCCCAACCACAGGTATATATAGGCCTTTCCATGACAGAGAGTAATTGTTCTAATCTTTTGCTGGTTTTCTTACCCCACAGGTCTCAAAATTGTGACAGTCTCCAAAGGGGAAAAAATTGGCTTAATTTTTTTGCTATCGTTTTTTCCTATACCAATGCTAAACATACCTAAATTAATATACTTGAACTATTAAAATATATTAAACCATGAACTCTGAAGGCCTGAATTATATATCATTATTTGTTTTCTTATTTTATTTTATAGTACAATGTCATCCAGAATTAAAACAGCACATTCAAACTTAAACACATACATGTACACACACATACTCTCTAGTAAGTCAGTCATAACAAACACTATAGAGACACAATTGGTTTCTAATTCTTTCTTTGCAGTCATTAACTCTTAGGTCACTCTCTGCTGACTTGGCTCTGTTATGAAACTTAACTGTGCTTAGTAAGTTTATCTAAACATTATGTGCTGTGATTGTTTCTGGTACTATTTGATTAGCACATACCACAACTGTAACTTGTCAACTTAATATATTTCTTCTAAAGAGGTGTGTTTGCACTTATTTGTTTTACCTTAATTCAAAATTGCATGAGCAAGCTTTCACCCTCCTCTCCCCATCCCAAGAGGAAAGTGTAGGAGACCAGAGAGTAGAAGAATGTTTTACTATTTGGGCTATTTTCCCCTCCCAAACTAAAGATGGAGGGCAGAATGTGCCACCCTAAAATATACCTCTCTAGTACAAGGATTATTTTGAGCCAAATATTTTGAAAAACTGCAGACACGGGACAATCTCTGAAAATATAGTGGAAATTACCCTTTTATAAGGAAAATTCACATTTATAAAGGAGATCTCTATTTATAAGGTGCCTCCTTTTATGTACCAAGAATGACCCTAAGCCATAAGAATCTCTTAGCAAGGGGCACCTGGGTGGCTCAGTCAGTTAAGTGTGCAGCTTCAGCTCAGGTCATGATCTCATAGTTCATGAGTTCAAGCCCCACATTGGACTCTGCTATCTGTGCAGAGCCCACTTCAGATCCTCTGTTCCCCTCTCTTTGCTCCCTCCCCGCCCTCAAAGATGAATAAGCATTAATTTTTTTTTTTTTAAAAAGAGGATCTCTTAGCAATGGAGAAGTCACCACATAAGTCTACATAAAAAACCTTACTCTTGTAAAGTGTGCTTTTCCTAGTAATGTCCCATAATTGTACCCCACCTCAACACCAACAATTTTCTTTTCTCTTTGGTTGAAAATTGTATTTCAGGTGGTAGCTTGGCCATCTCTGAGAGTTATTCAGTTTCTATGGATATCTCCCATGTATACGTGAGGTACACATGTTAATATACTTGTTTCCTCTTGTTAATCTGTCTTCTATTATAGGGATGGGGGTATCAGCCAAGAACTCAGTAGAGAAAAAAATATTTTACCTTACCTACACTAAATCTGGCACTCAAGACTCAGACTTCTGCCAGTCTAATGCTTTCATAGATATATTTCACGGTATGAGAAGGGAGGGGAAAACAATTGATTTAGGTAGGCTTTTGCTAGAAAGAAACAAATCTGAAAGCACATTAAGAATCTGTTAAGCCAAGCCAATTGGATAAAAAGCTTAAAGTGCCATCAAGCAATATATGCAATGCCAAAGCCAGAACTTAAGATTGTAGTTGATCTTCTTTTTGACATTTTATTCCTAGGCACCCGTTCCTGTTTTTAAGTAAAATATATTTAAAATATTTGACATTGAAGTTTGATAAATTGTCTGATAATACTAGAAAATAATTATTTGACCTTTAAGGGCTTGCAAGAATGTAACAAACATATCTTAAAAAGACAAAAATATAGATAATTTGTCAACGAGAATGAATAAGAACAGTATGCTAGCCATAACAGACAGCATTGCTAGGTTCAGTGGTTGGGGGATCTGTGAATTAAACTGACAAAAAACAGAATAACTAGAGGGGGAAAAAGCAGTTTTAATTATGTACATACACATAGGAGTTCACAAAGAAATGAGACTCAAGGAGGCAGCCAGAATTGGGGGTTTTATATACTATCCCAAAGAGGGGAAAAATTGTGGCAAAGAGTCCGAACAAAGGAAAAGGGATTTGGGGAATTCTGGAGTAAGAATCAGTTATGAGAAGGTGACCAGGAAATGTCTGAAAACTAAGGGTTGTGTAGTAGGTTTTCGTAAGCAGATTCAAGTTGATGTATGTCTCCTCTATCGGTAAGAGTTATTAAGAGTCCTTCTCTGGGCATGCCTAGGTAGGTGGCTCAGTCAGTTGAGCATATGACTCTTGATTTCTGCTCAGGTCATGATCTCCTGGTTCTTGACTTCAAGCCCCCATGTCAGGTGGGTACTAAAAGTGCAGTGCCTGCTTGGGATTCTCTCTCCCTCTCTCTCTGCCCCTCTCCCTCCCCTGCTGGTGTGAGAGTGGCTCTCTCTCTCAAAAATAAATAAACATTAAAAAAAAAACAGTCCTTCTCTTCCAGCTGTGGGAGAAGACATCTCTACAAATGGAAATTTCATACATTTTTTTTTTTTTTTTTACAAAAAGAAAACTCATTCTCTGTTTTTAGAGCTTTTCCTATTTCTGTTGTTTCACAATTGTCTTCAGCTCAAAGTAATCCTTATGCCAAAGTGGCATATTTTGGGGTAGCATATTCTGGGCCTTTTCATTTCCAAGCTCTTTAAATATTTTAAAAATTCTTTCTTTTTTCTCCTGTGGAAAAAGAAAAAAAATATATTTTGCTCTCTCCCCTCCTAAATTATCTGACTTGGGTCCTGTAAATTAGACTGATGAAAGACAGATTAACAAGGAAAAAAATGCAATTTAATATGTTTTATGTGACACAGGAGTCTCCATAGGAAAATGAAGATCCAAAGAAACAATTAAACTTGAGGGTTTTTAATACTAGGTTTGACGAAGGGAGGAAAGTCATGGAAAATTGTGATAGGGCTATGAGCTAAGTGTGGTAAACTGGGGAAACTTTGCAAGTCCTATTTATTCAGATTCCTCTTGATCTCTCTCCACCTTTGAAAACAGGGATTGTTTCCCTTTGGGAATAGGGACACCTCTCATCTGAGGATCTTTTGACCTGTGTTGCAGAGGGAAAATTTTTGTCTACCCTTCAAAGGTTCTTCTGACTAGTCTTCAATTGACATGAGACAGATTAAAGGCAAAAATCAAATTTAATTTTGTACCTACAGGAATCCCACATACATGAGGGCTTCAAAGACAAAAAGGTAAAATGAAGTACATACGTCATTGTGAGCTAAGGAATGGGCTAGGGGCCTGGGGCTTCAGAGGGGAGGAGAACAATTCACCGACAATAAGAAGAAGAACAGATGTTTGGTAATTAGATATTTGCTCTGCCATACAGATGTGTCACTCAGACAAAATACATCTCTGGTAATCACCCTAATTCTGGGAAAGATGCCCAATTTAGATTTTTCAGGTAGTTAAGGGAGGGACAAGAAAAAGTTTCTCTGAAGCCCACAGGGCTTCAATTGCCTTTAGTTCATAACAGGCCACATGCCAAAGTGGTGCATTTTGGAAAGAACCCCTTCACCTGTTTCAGGGGATAAAGGAAGGGGGAGGTCAGAGTCCTCCCTGCACCTGCCATCTCTCAAATTCCTTCAGCTTAAAGTATTCAGTGTGCCAAGGCACCATACTTTAGGGTAGCATGTTCTGAACCCCATCATTTCTCTTTTATTTCCTTCTATTTTTTTTCATCTTTTACTGTCTCTTTAAAATTCTTTCCATACTATTTCAAGTCAATAATAGAGAGAGGATTCTGCAAATTTCTATTCCTCCCTCACTCTTTTCCAGAGGTCCCCTTGCACCCTGCCTAATGAGTCTGAAAAATGTTGTTAAGGAGGCCTCAGATTATACCAGCATTTGGCTGTTACTTTCCTGCATCTTCTCTTTTCAGGTGAAATGTCCTCAAGACCTTGTGTTCCCCAATAAGAACAAAGCTTTATTTCAATTGTTTCAACAAGCATCCAAACTTTGTACATTTAGAAAACTCTGCAACAAGCATCCAAACTTTGCACATTTAGAAAAGTTTGCACATTTGCAAACTTTGCACATTTAGAAACTCTGGTACAGAATCTTGAAAGCAGATCACTGGCCATGATTTATTAAAGATATACATTTAACATTTTTAGCAGCAAGTAAAAATAAAAAAGAATACTAAAACTTTTAATTGAAAATATTTTCCCTTTAAATTTAAAGATACAAATCATTTATATTTATTACATAAATTCCTCAGCAAATATATATATATTTCAGGCAGGCTTATATTATTTTTGTGCAGGCTTAGGATTTTATTCATTTAGGAATGTAAAATGTATTTCATTTACGAAGCAGTTTGTTTATTGAATTATCATAACTGAGTTTTTTGTTTTTTTTTTTTACTTATCAACAAAAATGTCCATTCTCACTTCCTTCTTTCCCTTGTTCATGGAAAGAGATTTCCACCTGCACATAGCTTCTTCCTCCACCTGTCTACCTGTCCTTAACTTGAACTTTCATTGACTAGGTCTTACAGAATAGCTGATTTTTACAGGCACAGCACAAACTCATGCATAGTACCTATTACCTGGCCTCTTTCTATTATTCACAAGAACATTTTGGAATGGAAGAGAGTGAAAAATATATTGCAGAGATAATTTTAATATTATAACATTAAAATTTTAACTGAAGTTCACAGTAAAGTAGAGAAACAGAAAGCATTATAATAGGACATTGTACTTCATTCCTCATGTGCATATTCTCCTTAACATACCCAGAAAGCCAGTGCTCTCTGATCTAAACAGACAAAAAAAAAAAGTTTGTTTTAACAAACAAAAGTAAATCATTCATGAACTTTAGAGCTTTAGTCAAGATTACTCATACTACTCCTGATAACTACACACTAGTGTGGATGACAGTATGATTGAGTTTCACAGCTCTGCCAGACCCATTAAATCACAATCTCTCAGGGTGAGAACCTGGCAGAATATTTTGAGAGGCACAGGTCAACATTCTTGTCACTGCCCCCTCATTTCTATCTACTCACTCATTCAGCTGCAATATGCTTCTACTTCTATCACTCCACCAAAACTCTTCTGTTCAAGGTCTTACTTTAAGTTACCAAATACAGTGGGCATCCTACATATTAACTACAAAGTATCAAATTACTTATTATACTGTCACCCACCAATACTCATGATTTCAGCAATCATCTGAGTGTTCATAATTCCAAAACCCAAAACCCGTATCTCTAACTAAATTTCCTGTCTAGGCACTAAAGAAAATATTCACATATTCAAAGAACATTTTACAATTTGCTAGACATCGCATAAGCATCACAGACTCTGAGTATCCATATATTAAATGTGTTTCCCTTTCCTACTTTCAACATTCAGCCCCCTCCAAAAAAAAAAAAAAAAAAAAAAAGAAACCCTTCAAATAAAACATCACCATCAATAAAGAAACATGGCAACACAACATAGTTCATCTTCCAAAACAAAACCTTGGAGGTAAATTTTCTTGGTTCCTTTTTTTTTTCCTACTACCAGATCCAATTTGTTACTAAATCAGTTTTATTCTAACTTGTTAGTATCTCTCTAACGTCTTTCTTTGCCTTATTTCTGCTGCTACAACCAAAAAAAAATCCAGATGTTCCTGCTGCTTTCCTTGGATATTCGCAAGTGTTTTCTAGCTAATTTCCCAAGGGTTAAGTCTCAGCTGTTGTCCTTTCTAAACACAGTCATGGCATCGAACTCTTCAAAATAATAATTTGATAGTATTATTCCCTTGACTAAACTCTCCCATTACCTGTGGTAGCATTTCTCAGATTCCTTGGTAGAATAATTTGCCTTGTGAGATATTAATATATGTTCGATGAAAAAGGTTAATAATTATAATATTGTTTCTTCTGATATATAAAGCATATGTGTTAGAAAACTATTATCAAGCTACAATTGATCTTAGGAAATGGCCTTCCAGTGTAGAGAACATTAGGATATTACATGTGAGATCATTTTATTCATGAGATCCTTATGCTGATGACAGAAACAGCAATGTCTCATCAGTTGTTATATCTTACATTGCCTATTTGGTTATAGTTACTTATACTATGTATTTTGATACTTCAAAAATATTTTTAATATTTATATTATATTATATGTAAAAACATATGACTCAAATATTTATTAATTCTCAGAGTAATTAGTTTCAAAGACCTTGTTTTTTTATTTTTTATTTTTTATTTTTTGCTGTGTACTCTAATCCAAATACACATATTATCCCATATGTTGGGATGATTTCTTCCAATATATTTTGATTTTTTAAATATTTCTATGAACAAATGAGTTTTATAAAGTTGGCTAACCATATGGACTCCAAAGATTCTTCATTGTTTACTTGTCTTCCTGAAGAGTAAGACTTGTCACTTTCCAGTTGTAAAATCTCATTCTCATACTTCTCTTTTTCTTTCTTTCTTTTCTTTTTACATTAAATACATTAAAATGTAAAATACATTTTACATTAAATAAATTAAAATTTTAAATTAAAAAAATGAATAATAACTATTTGAGATTTTACCCAAGATGAATTAGTGTCATTTTTGAAAAATTTCCATCAGTAGTTTTGCTTCTCTTAAAATATTAATTTTATTATCTTCTTGATTTTGTTTTGACATCTAAATTTTGACTACATGTAGGGAAAATATCCCTCCTGTATTACATGTTTGATTAGTGCTTGAGTTGCCATGGACATTTTCACATATTAGTTTTTTTCTTACAAAAGAAGAGAAAATCAAATACAGCTTGAAGAGTTAGGAGTTGTATTTGTAGCACATAGTGAATGGCATGTGCCTGGTAAAATTCCAGAATGTATTCCTAGAGCAAACAGTTGAACATAAACTGTGTTATATTAATTCATCTCACAGAAATCCTTCTTCCTGCAATTCACGATTTGTACGTATGCATATACTTGTTTATTCACTGAGTATCCCTTTGAGAATCATGGGGGCAGAAGCCATGTCTCTTTTGTTCATTACCATATATCAAGCACCTGGCACAGTCCTTAGAACTCTGTAAATATCCGTTGAATGGGTAAGGATGAATTATACATTGTTAGGGTGCCCTACCTCTTTCTACTTTTTTTTTAATGTGTATTTATTTTTGAGAGAGACAGAGCGTAAGCAGGGAAGGTGCACAGAGAGAGGGAGACACAGAATCTGAAGCAGGATCCAGACTCTGAGCTGTCAGCACAGAGCCCGATGCGGGGCTTGAACTCAAGAACTGTGAGATCATGACCTGACCCGAAGTTGCATGCTTAACTGAGCCATCCAGGCACCCCAACCTCTTTCTATTTCTAAGAACAAAAGTTGTAGGCCACTTTCAACACATCTAACCCTTCAGCCATTTGATTTAAAATTCAGGTTCTCTTGCCCTTGTTGTCTAGGTAACTTAATATCTATTGTGTTTTGTACATAAATTACTTGATGTAAGATATAGAGCAATACCAGTAGAGCAATCAATAAAAAGAAAAATACAAAGACAGAGTAACAGATTCTGATAATGTCTGTAAAATTTCATTATGCCTATTTAACATGGTCCTAATGAGTGTCCTGTTTTATGATCTGGTTGAATGTGGTGCAATGCTGCCATCACTTGTATTCAGTGCCTTGTTATCTAGGAGTGAACAAAGATGCATCAACATAAACTGGAACTAAAATTATTCTCACTTCTTAATGATAATTCATTTTCATTTCTAATTTTAGACAGAAAATCAGTTTAAAAGATTTTATCAGATGAATAATCTGAAATAAAAATTATAAAATCAGAATTACCTGATTTCATAAAAATTATTTTAAAAAGAGGGAGACAATATGGGCTGAACATAGAACTAGAATTTAAGCAAACTGTACTATAAGCCTTTTCAATTGGCTAATTTGGGTCAATTTCTTATCTTCCCTCACTTTTTCCTTTTCCTTTTTTTTTTTTTAAAGAAAGAGTGAGTGAGCTTGTGCATGTGTGACCAGGGGAGGGGCAGAGGGAGAGAGACACAAAGAGAGAGAGAGAGAGAGAGAGAGAGAGAGAGAGAGAGAGAGAGAAAATCTTAAGCAGGCCCCACACCTAGCACAGAGTCCTATGCAGGGCTCAGTCTCATGACCATGAGGTCATGACCTAAGCTAAAATCAAAAGTCGGATGCTCAACCAACTGAGCAACCTAGGTACCCCTATTTCTCCCATTTTTAATATGGGGTTATGAAAGTATTTAGTGAACTGCAAAATGTAGGTGAGTGTAATTGCAATTATTTGTCACATTAACTAATTAGTGTATACGGTTTTTAATTTAAAGTGATTACTGTATATGTATACATTTTCTACATGAAGGGGTGGGGTGGGAAAACAGTTCAGAGAGCAATATGTTAAAATCTCATCTTACATATTTTACGTTCATTAAAAAGTCTGCTTTGAATGAGGTAATGAAAGGTACAATATTTTGTGGAGATGTTCTCATCTTTACCTGGAGTGCAAATAATGGAGCACTACTAGTATAATATGTTAGATTACAAAACATTTAACAGCACATAGAACAGTGCAGGGATGACATAATGTAATCGATATAAGTTACTCCTTTCACTACATTTTCACAGAGCATTGTATAGCTCTCTAATTGCTCTTAAAACGTGCCA